>NC_091121.1:171524486-171769486 GCF_040183065.1 Periplaneta americana | reverse complement strand
AGTCATGGTAGTGTTGGTAGTAGTAGTAGTAGCAGTCATGGTAATGTTGGTAGTAGTAGTAGTAGTAGTAGCAGTCATGGTGGTGTTGGTAGTATTAGTAGCAGTCATGGTAGTGTTGGTGGTAGTAGTATATCAACCGTCACAAACTACATTCGTATATAGACTCGTAATATTTATTTTACTGTATTTACTCTTTGATCCCAATTCTTTCGTTAACATTATTCTTTACCATAGTTCAGAAATTGTTTAAGGAAATAATCACGAATATGATAGAGGTAAGAATACAGTCACTTTCTACTAACTTAGAATCTTCTCCTATTTGTTGCAAGAAAGAAAATACAGATTTATACCTACGTATTACCGCGAATGTTCCCCTTCTCAAAAGCTGCCACTCCTACTGCTGATGTGGTGACAATTTACTCACGTGTGTAATATTCTTGTATGTTTGTTTATGATTGGGAATATACAATTTTATGAAACAAGTTAATATATGAATCTGGTAGAAACTTGACGCATAGATAACGAATTTCAGTTCGATTTTTTCCATTACATATAGATTTTGAGCTAGAAGCAATTTTATGATTCATTTCGTTCGAAAATTGGATTCGAAATTGCTTTTTCCGAAACGAATTTGTGATGGTATATTACTGCCGCATGTTATACTATTATGTTATTGCCTCCAACGTTTATCAAAGACATTTATATGAATGGCCAGTTTTAGCTCTTTAACCGAGGTAATAAATGTGTTTGTGAATATAACTTTTGCAATATAACATCACAGATTTTATTTACATTGCAATTTGTTTTACTGTAAAATAATGCTATAGATTTATTAAAATTCCTATTATTTATAGAAATTGTCACCAGCTCAATTTCATATTGACTAAGTGTGTCTTACTTACAACTTGCTTACTGACTTTTAAAGAACCCGGGGGTTCATTGTCGCTCTCACATAAACCCGTAATCGGTCCCTATCCTGAGCAAGATTAATCCAGTCCCTACCATCATATCCCACCTCTCTCAAATTCATTTTTAATATCCTCCCATCTACGTCTCGGCCTCACGAAAGGTCTTATTTCTCTCAGATTTCCCAACATAAACATTATACATATTTCTGGATTCACCCATACGTGCTACATGCCCTGCCCATCTCATACGTCTGGATTTAATGTTCCTATGTTAAGTGAAGAATACAATGCGTGCACTTAAACGTTATGTAACTTACTCTTGTAACTTCATACCTCATAGCCCCAAATATTTTCCTCAGCACCTTACTCTCGAACACCCTTAACCTCTGTTACTTTCTCAAAGTGAGAATCCAAGTTTCACAACCATACAGAACAACCGGTAATAGTCGTATAACTCTTATATAAATTGTAATTTTCAATGTTTTTGAAAGCCGATCAGATGACAAAAGCTGCTCAACCGAATGATAGCTGACATTTTCCATATTTATTCTACGTTTAATGTCTATTGAAGTGTAATTGAATCGAATTTTGCAAAAAGGATATAGGCCTATGTTACATTTTTGTCAAAATCGGTTTCTTTTTTACATGGAAACTGTAACTTAATGGAATAATAATATGAATAAATTTTAACATATAATTTGTGGACCGATGAAATTCCCTCTTTTTTAATTTGCTTTCACTGAAACTGGTAAACGTGTCCTTTAAATACTGAAAACCACACCCTTGTTTGTTCATTGCATTGACCTCGCTTTGAACTGTTATGAAATTTACTTAATAGGTTATTACATCTTAGGTTATTTAGCGTCTGAATGAGATGAAGGTGATAATGTCGGTGAAATAAGTCCGGGGTCCAACACCGAAAGTTACTCAGCATTTGCTCATATTGGGTTGAGGGAAAACCCCGAAAAAAAAACCTCAACCAGGTAACTTGCCCAGACCGGGAATCGAACCCGGGCCACCTGGTTTCGCGGCCAGACGCGCTGACCGTTACTCCACAGGTGTGGACTTTATTAGAAGTGCAAAAGAACATTTCAACAACCATAAGAAACCGGAAATAAATCATAAAATCATAAACTCATAAAATGCATTAGGTTTTGTTTTGGTCTATACCCCCAACCCGCGCCAGATGTTTCCTGGATAGGAGCACTTATCGAAAAGTGAAATCATAGTATAACCGTAAAACCTTACGTGATATGAAGAAAAGAGGTGCATTTTCGGATTCAGCGCACATCAAACCATAAGGGACACATTGTTTTAAGTAGGAGCAAAATTCTTGTTGTTCAGTGCCCGACAGGCTTTGACGGAAACTCTTTTATCAATTTCACTATGCTGCCATCTAGTTACTGCCCAAGAAGTCACGTTATAACTCTTATTTGAGCAACTGTATTTCCATCTCGCGCTCGTTCCTAATTGACGCTGGCGATCCTAGTGGTTGTTGTCTTCCACATGTTACCGTTTTTAACATGGGGATGGCCAATGTGTTATATATATACAGGGACATCATTTTATTTTTACTCTCAATTTTTATTGTACCTCAGTTTTTGAATGTACTTCACTCCCACCTCTTCTACTAATGCAGTTCAATCATCCTCCACACAGACCCAAAACCGCATATACAGTCATAGTAGCCTTATGGTCATAGTAAACGGTACGTTCCAAAAATTTGTTCGCGTTTTCCAGTGACGAAAGAGCTTTCAATATTGCATCATTTTCCATTTGCCTATGTCGCATCCCGGTTTCCCCCACCTGCTTCTGTTCGCCTCTCTGTAAATGCTAGTGGCTGGGCTGTATTAGTTATTTTCTGAGAACATTAATTTCTGTTAGGAATTGGATGTCTACGTAATATTATACCCATACAATTGTTTAAAATAACTAAAATTAAGGGCCTCGTTAAGTAATTAACTGTCACGTGATTTCCTCCCTTTCTACGACGCTGCGACGTAACCACTTGGACCGACAGTAGATAGCATGTCTGAGTAATTTTATCTTTTCGGATCGGGCAGAAGTGAAGATTGAATTTACAGTACGTAAGGTCTTTTTTATAGAGTGGGTACAGAATTATTTCAACATGAGTTACTGATACGAAGTACGAACCTGGTAATTGGAATTGCGTACAATAATCTATAGTGCGATAATATGCACATTAGAACAGAAGCCTGTATCGAAATGAACGGCCACCATTTTAAAAAACGTGTTTAAATATCCATATTATGATTATTATTTGTTTTATCCTGCGGGACAAAATTCCGGCACATCCGGCGACGCTGATATAACCTCTGCAGTTGCGCTCGTCGTTAAATAAAAAAAAAACATAAGTTAAACATAACAATTATTATTTTTCAATTTAACTTCATTCTCTATAGGACCTATTGTATTCTAATGTGCTGTAGACAGTATAACATACACTGCATAATGAATACGTCCGCATGGAAAGCTCAGTTCGTGAGTAAAAACACTTATTGTTAATACTGTACTGTATTGTGATTAAACAAAAACCTAATCAAAATTATCAATCTCAAAAGCGTGATATTTCCTAGTTTACATAAATGGATGAACTACTTTTCTTCCCTCCTATACCTAGTAAAGTGATTTGTTTGTATATTACGCCAGTATCATCGAACTCCAGTTGTGGAAGGAGGTAGCAAACGGCGTTTCCGATCCTTAATCGTTGATCCAAAGGTATAGCCAGGTTAATATTAGAAATGTTAGTAAAAATAAAATGATGTCCCTGTATATAGGCATATATATATATATATATATATATATATATATATATATATATATATATATATACAGGGACATCATTTTATTTTTACTTCAATTTTTATTGTACCTGAGTTTTTGAATGTACTTCACTACCACCCCTTCTACTAGTAAACTTCCAACCGTTCACGACACAGAGCCGAGGGCGCGTAAGCAGTACTGAGTTATTGAGTATAGTACGTTCCAGAAATATGTTCGTGTTTTCCAGTGACGAAAGTGCTTTCAATATTGAATCATATTTTCGCACAGGTACTGTCGTCCGTTTGCCTACGTCGCATCCCAGTTTCCCCCACCTGCTTCTGTTCGCCCCTCTGTAAAGTCTAGTAGCTGGGCTATCTTACCTCTTTTCTGAAAACATTAATTCCTGTTAGGAATTGGACGTCTACGTAATATTATACAAGTGTTTAAAATAACTTAAATAAAAGGGCCTCGTTAAGTAATTAACTGTCACGTGATTCCCCCCCCCCTTTCTACGTCCCTGCGACAAAACCACTTGAATGGACAGTAGATTGCATTTCTGAGTAATTTTATGTTTTCTGATCGGGCAGAAGTGAAGATTGAATTTACAGTACGTAAGGTACTCTTTTATAGAGTACGTACAGAATTATTTCAACATGAGTTACTAAATATAAAGGACGAAACTGGTAATTAGAATTAGGTACAATAGTCTATAGTGTGATAATATGCACAAAAGAATTGAAGCCTGTATCAAAATGAACGGCCACCATTTTCAAAAATATGTTTAAATATCCATATTATGATTCTTTTTCAATTTAACTTCATTCTCTATATTGTACGTTAATGTGCTGTAACAGTACAATATACATTGCATAATGAATACGTCTGCATGGACAGCTCAGTTTGTGAGTAAATACACTTATTGTTAATACTGTACTGTATTGTGATTAAACAAAAACCTAATCAAAATTATCAATCTCAAAAGCGTGATATTTCCTAGTTTACATAAATGGATGAACTACTTTTCTTCCCTCCTATACCTTGTAAATTACGCCAGTATCATAGAACTCCAATTGTGGAAGGGGGTAGCAAACGGCGTTTCCGGTTCTTAATCGTTGATCCAAAGGTATAGCCAGGTTAATATTAGAAATATTAGTAAAAATAAAATGAAGTCCCTGTATATAGGCGTGTGTGTGTGTGTTTGTTTTTACAGTATATATTTCAACATGCCCCATTACATAGGTAATATTACATGTTTTAGACATTTCTAGATAATTACATTTTTAAGATTGCAAATTTGTCATTTGCGTAATCAATAAATATCTGTGTGATAATATTTACGATGAGAATAAATTATAGTCAAGTACAATTCCAAATTCTGAATTCTTGCTCCTTCCTACTTACAAAGTTTCAAATTACATTAGCATTATTAATTCAAGATTATAAGACCCTGTGTCTCCCTAGTTACAATTTTAAATTACCTCAGCAGCAATAATTTAAATATATATCACTCCTACATATTCCTTGTTACAGATTTCAATTCAATAAGCAATAAACACACAAAAGGATAAAGATAATATACCAGTAAGTTACACAGATAGGTCAAAAGACATTAAGGACATGGACAAAGTTCCACAGTATCAGTTTTACAAGTTACACATACAATTAGAATATAATCATCTTAAAATATATTTACAAATTACTAAACCCCTCATAAGAATAGAAACACACTAAATTATAATTAAATATTATCAAGACTTCACTTTCATTATCCTATTTACAAGTTTTGCAATTTCACTGTCAAGTTTGATGTTTCACAGAATTGTGAAGTCTATACCCCGGACGAAGGTCGAAAATATTTGGAGGTAGTTGGAGGCCAGTGCTTCGCACGTTGATGGCCACTTGCCTCCTGCTTCTTGGATTTTTCTTATCATATCGTTCCTTTGTCTGGTCACTATGCTACAATCAAATATTACGTGATTGTGTGTGTGTGGTGTGTGTGTTTGTGTTTGTGTTTGTGTGTGTGTGTTTTTGTGTTTGTGTTTGTGTGTGTGTTTTTGTGTTTGTGTGTGTGTTTTTGTGTTTGTGTGTGTATGTTTTTGTGTGTGTGTTTTTGTGTTTTGTGTGTGTTTGTGTGTGTGTGTTTTTGTGTGTGTGTTTTTGTGTTTGTGTGTGTGTTTTTGTGTGTGTGTTTTATGTGTGTGTTTTTGTGTGTGTGTTTTTGTGTTTGTGTGTGTATTTTTGTGTTTGTGTGTGTGTTTTTGTGTTTGTGTGTGTGTTTTTGTGTTTGTGTGTGTTTGTGTGTGTGTTTTTGTGTTTGTGTGTGTTTTTGTGTTTGTGTGTGTTTTTGTGTGTGTGTTTTTGTGTGTGTGTTTTTATGTGTGTGTTTTTGTGTGTGTGTTTTTGTGTGTGTGTTTTTGTGTGTGTGTTTTTGTGTTTGTGTGTGTGTTTTTGTGTTTGTGTGTGTGTTTTTGTGTTTGTGTGTGTGTTTTTGTGTTTGTGTGTGTGTTCTTGTGTGTGTGTTTTTGTGTGTGTTTTTGTGTTTGTGTGTGTTTTTGTGTGTTTTTTTCATAATATAAGGCAGTTATACGTCTGTATAAGAATTTTTATTAGTAAGACCGATTATGTAAGGTTACTTCTGTTGGCCACCTCCATATTCTTCTCCTCTACCCTTCCCTCTGTATCTCTCCCACATACTTTAATACAATACACAATCTTTGTCTGATTTTGGTTTAATCTTCTACGATTCGGTATGTATATTGGGTTGTTGAGAGCTGTGACCGCATCTGTAATTCCCCTCAGGTGTGGCTAACGTAACAGATTGAATTTCCAGCTCTCATCTGCGTTTAGAAAGTGCACATACCAGCTCGATTTACCTCGAGCACTGCTCCTAGGCAACGGGAGGGTTGTGTTTACATAGGTTGCACAGCGTATCGAGAATATAACATTTTTGTTGTCCGTACACTTATTTTAATGTTGCAGTATTTTAACCAACAGCCACACAGTTCTTGGAAAATTTATTTATTCGCTTCGTAGAGTTTACACTTCCATATAACTGTATATGGATTAATAGAATTACTGTACCGTGTAGCGAGTTGTGGTCTGTAACCTTTGATGGTCTGCAGCTTTATGTAGACTACTGTAATTCCGTAGCACTATAGGTAGAACTTTTCCACATACACACATGTAGCTGTACGATTTCATGTCCCTCCCTGCATCCGTAATATTTCATCTCCCTGTTAAGAATTTCAGAAGCGTTTCGAATATAAATTTCTCAATTCATTCCTACCTACGAACCCAGAGGATTTCATTACATACCATACAAGAAAATTAAAATTTGTTACCTTGCTTTTAAATTTTGAAATGTTTTCTTTATATACCTTGATTACACAACTTTTAACACTATATCACTCAGAAATATTACTGAAGCAAGGTCCCCTATTATTTTTAATAGTAATAAATGACCTTCCAGAATTCATTAAAGGAATAACAATTATGTATGCAGATGACACTACTTTCCTATGTTCTTCCTCTGCTCTAAATCAATTACATGCTCTCAACAACGATACTCTATCACAGAGGGCTTTATGGTTTGAATCTAATGGTTTCTTGCTTAATCAAGAAAAAACTATCTGTAGTAATGTCACGGGAGGTCTGAGATCTGCCGATAAATCCACGAGCGAAGCGAGTGGATTTATCTGGGAAACCTCAGACCTCGAGTGACATTTATTAGGACTATTTCGTGAATAAAATAAAAATTTAAATAATATATCTCTAAAATTCGATCACAAAATGTTAATAATTGTATATTAACGAATACTTAACCTATTCAGACATTTTGAAACTGAAATACTCGTAGATGAATATCGATTATTGCAATAAAGAAATTCGATGTTATTATTCAGTAATGCCAATTGTGAAAAGGGAAATACAGGTTTAACATTGTTAATTACATGTACTACACTTTTCTCTTATTATTATAACAAATACATTTTCATTATCTGCTGAAATCATAATTTAATGTAACAGTAATAATGGGGACAGCTATATACCAATGCTTATGTATTCACAGCGAGACATGTTGCTACACAGTGAAGCCATCTCTGTATAGATAGGCCTAATTAAAATACCAATTTTATTACGCCATACGAAAGGCAGTTTGATCGAAGACATTATTACTATGCAAGGTATTTGAGTTTGATATGCGATGATGTTACATACATTTGAACGTCTATTAATTGTTTAATTTCAATATAAATGTTATAGGCTACAATTTTATAGGTTACGTTAGGCCTACCTGTGGAAGCAGGACCAATGTCAGCTGTGCCTTGTTTTGACCGTTACTTACAATGAGTGCTACGCGAAAGCATTTTTATAGCTCGACAAACGCATTCTCTCTATAGTGTGTAACGGAACTAAAGCTGCATCTACACAGTTCAATATTCCAATCGCGTATGCGTGCAATCTGGGAAGAGTATTGAAAGAATCAAGTTTAAAAGGTACGTTAAATTAAGATGCATAAATATTTTGTGTCTACATGGTGCGCCGTTTTGAACGTGGTCTTCACTGCGTAAATATATTAATTAATATTAAATATCAATCTTGCATTCATTGCTTTAAAGTTGAAAGAAAAGTTTAACCGTGTAGTTGCATCTTAATGCATTCATGTTCATCAATTTACGGGGAAACAGTTAGCGACAACGACTAAACAAAAGAACGACCATGCGATAAATTGATAGCGATAAATCTAGCTGCAGAAATTATCGCAAAGTCTGACTGTGATTGGTTGGAATTCAAAATTTCATTACACTTCATTGGTCGAAAATGCAATGACGTCATATAAACGAAATAGTCAATATAACTTTCAGCCTAAACTATCTAATAAATAAGGACAACAGACTCAACTACACAAAATTTCTGGGACTTTTTATAGACTCCAGTTTAACATGGGATAAGCACATCGAGTACCTATGCACGAAGCCATCAAGAGTTTTACATTTGCTAAACAAATTAACTGCTTGCGTTTCTCAAAATTATTTAAGATGTGCCTACTTTTCTTTCTTTCAGTCGATAATTCGATATGCCCTAATTTCCTGGGGAAATGGAACAAACATTGGAATCGTCTTGATTTTACAAAAGAAGGCCATTAGAATTTTATGTAAATCAAACTATCTGGAACATTGTCGGCCACTTTTCAGACAATCACGGATTTTAAGAATCATAAATTTGTATATATAAATGATCTAGTACTTTACACTCGACAAAATATCGATAATTACTCATTAGTGGCCAATATACATGATCATGAAATTAGAAAGAGTGAACAAATTAATATTCCATATTGTAGATTACACAAGAGCAACACAAACGTGTTAATTATGGGGTTGAAATTATATACTAAGCTCCCAAGCCAATATTATAAATTAGGTACCAATCAATAGTTTCAAAGCTAGATTTTACAATTGGTTATTAAATAATCCTTTTTATTCTGTTGCTAAGTTTTTCAACACAAATTTGTATGAAATTGTGTTTTAGTAAATAAGTTTAATTGCAATTTAGTTAGTTTTCTTCAATTTAAATTTTCAAATTATTTGATGTTTTCATTGTAATACTTAAATTTTACTGTTTCTGTTATTAGTGTTTTTTAAAATGTATTTATATGTTTTTTCAATGTATTCTGACGAAACCTAAAACTGTATGTCTAAATTGAATTGAATTAAATTGAACAACGGGACAAGCGCCACTGAGTAAATTGTGCAGGGGAGGCAATTCAGCTCAAGCTGCAATCTCTGCAACCTCTAGGGTTGCCAACCCTCCTATATTTCCCGGGATCTCCCGTATTTGCCCCTAATTTTTAACATTCTCCCGGTTCCCGTATTTTTATTCTCGTCAAGCATTTTTCTCCCTTATTCTTACATTAAATAAAAATCATTATTTTAAAAGTTTGTTCTCGCCGTGAATGACGATAATTTGTATGATGAATTTTGTTCTTCAAGGGAAGCCTTAAAATGTGCAGTCCTTGTACGGGGACATCATTTTATTTTTAATAACATTTCTAATATTAACCTGGCTATACCTTTGGATTAACGCTTGAGAACCGGAAACACCGTTTGCTACCTCCTTCCAAGACTGGAGTTCGATGATACTGGCGTAAAATAAAAACAAATCACTTTACTAGGTATAGGAGGGCAGAAAAGTAGTTCATCCATTTACGTAAACTAGAAAATATCGCGATTTTGAGTTTTATAATTTTCATTAGATTTTTCTTTAATAAAAATACAGTACTATATGAAGTAGTAGGGCTAATGGTTGGATCTAGGGGCACAATACCTCGCCTCTTTGTCAGTTTCTGCAAGAAGTTCTAGCTGAACAACGACTCCATTCGTGATGTTTCCCTTACTGCTATCAGAGGATCACTTGCCATTTTAAAATACCACCTGTATTTTTTTTCCTAAAAAGTAAGAAGCTTTGTTTGAACGTCTAATCCGTTTGTTTACTATGTTTAGGCCTGTTATATGTATGCTGTTATCCTTCCTGTACTTAATTTCCCTTTCTTGTTCGTTCCCCACATTTCTCTTTTGTGGTCTGTTTTGTTTTCATTCTGTGTGTTATACTTTGTACAATGAGGCAGTCCCGTTATTGGGAAAGCTGAAAGAGTGTCTATCTTATTATGAATAAGTGTTTTTACTCACGAACTGAGCTATCCATTCGGACATATTTATTATGCAGTGTACATTACACTGTCTACAGCACATTAGCTACAATATAGAGAATGAAGTTAAATTGAAAAATAATAATAATATGAATATTTAAACACAATTTTGAAAATGGTGGCCGTTTATTTCGATACAGGGTTCAGTTCCTTTTTGCATATTATCGCACTATAGACTATAGTACCTAGTTCCAATTACCAGTTTCGTCCTTCGTACTAGTAACTCATTTTGATATAATTCTGTACCTACTTCATAAAAGAGTACCTTACGTACTGTAAATTCAATCTTCACATCTGCCCGATCCGGAAAGATAAAATTACTCAGAGATACTATCTACTGTCCGTCCAAGTGGTTATGTAGCAGGGTCGTAGAAAAGAGGGCAATCACGTGACAATTAACGAGGCCCTTGTATTTACATTATATTAAACAGTTGTATAATATTACGTAGACTCCAATTCCTAACAGAAATTAATGTTTTCAGAAAAGAGCTAAGACAGTCCAGTCACTAGCCTTTGCAGAGGGGCGAGCAGAAGCGAGTGGAGGAAACCGGGATGCGACGTAGGCAAACGGACGACAGTACCTGTGCGAGAATATGATTCAATATTGAATGCTCTTTCGTCACTGTAAAACGCGAACATATTTTTGGAACGTACTGTACACGGCACCGAAATTCCGTTCAGTGAATCAGTAAAGAATCTAGGTATTTATATGGATAAAAGTTTAAATTGGAACATTCAAGTTACAGAAACCTGCAAAAAAGTATTCTCATTAATCCACTCGTTTAGACGATTGAAGAATTTTCTACCCTTTTCCATGAAAAAAATGTTAGTGCAAACACTCGTGATGCCCCACTTCGATTACTGTGATATTCTACTTACTGACCTTAGCGTTACTTCGGCGCTGAGACTACAACGTGTTCACAATATGTGCGTCCGTTTCGTCTGCAATATTCGCCGGGCTGATCACGTAACACCATCCCTCGAAATGTTGTCCTGGCTCCGTCTAGAAGATCGTAGGAAAATCCACTGTCTTTCCCTTCTCTTTCACATATTGCATTTCTCCACTCCTGTCTATCTTGCGTCTCGTTTTCAAAATTTATCCACCCATCATAACCTAGACACACGATCACAACACTCCTCAATATTATCCATTCCCTCCCACCGAACATCCTCATATTCATCTTCTTTCACTGTGGCTGTTCCTCGACTTTGGAATTCCCTACCGAGTAATGTCAGGGACTGTCAGACATCAAACCAATTTAAGAATAGGCTAACGAGATATTTTTATAACAATTCTTGTTAATAATAATAGCTGTTTCAGGTTTCTCAATGTTTAATGGTTATATATATCACAGATAAATATCTAAATTATCTCATTATTATTATTATTATTATTATTATTATTATTATTATTATTATTATTATTATTACTATTATTATTACGATTATTATTATTACTACTATTATTATTACGATTATTATTATTACTACTATTATTATTATTATTATTATTATTATTATTATTATTATTATTATTATTATAACTATTTCTTACCAGTGTTTATTATTGTCACACTAACATTAGTTATCCAATTTTCATTATTTACTTTCATGTTGTTTTATGATGTAGATATTAATGTAATAACTATGTAACCAATTGTATTCAATTAGAATTAGAGTCTGGCTGGGCGGAAGAGAAGGCCTACTGGCCTTAGCTCTGCCAGATTAAATAAATAAATTATTATTAAATTATTATTATTATTATTATTATTATTATATTCACTAACTCAGTATTATTTGTGTTTACTATGAACGTAAGCCGAATTTGACTGTATACCCTTGGTTCTCTGTGGAGAACGGTTGGAAGTTTACTAGTAGACGGGGTGGGAGTGAAGTACATTAAAAAAACTCAGGTATAATAAAAATTAAAATTAAAATAAAATGATGTCACTGTAGAAACTAATACTTGCCAGGTAATGGGTTTTAGTGCTCACCTGTTTAAAATCAAACAACATGAATATTATAAATTTGTAAAAATTGCCTAGTTTGTTCTAAACATACCAAGTAATAATGCTCATGAATAATAATGAATAGATAGATATTCGGAACAGGAGTACGACACTCTATTGAAATCAGAGCTGAAACTACAATTGATTTCAACTTTCACGCGAGACAATATCTGACTCGGAATACTGTTAATTTAAACCTATCTGCCGAAGTGTAGATTCAAGTCCTTTTTAGTAACTGAAAGGAATAATTTGTGAATTTTCTATGTGAATTTTTTTCGATCCCTTAGTCTCTCGTATTTCCTCCAAAAATAATAGACAACCCTAGCAACCACCTGGGACGGACTGTACACGTGTCCCGTTATTTCACTCAACTTCGCACGACCACAAATGTTTCAATAATACTGTGATTGTTTTTTTTTTCAACCAACAAGATAGCCCATTCTAACTCCCTCTCCCAACCCCTCTTATCCGTAGTTTCTCCACATTAAAGAAACAGCAAACGCTGAAAGAAAAATAAAGTTTTCAACTTTTTTCAACATAGTAAATCGTAAAGAGAATTTTATTTTTATAAAACTTTGTTTCCATAAAGACAAACCGTATTAAACATCATATTTATTCTCAGAAAACAAATAACATTTTTTTGATTAAAAAACGACAAGATTTATCTAAAATAATATTTTATCAAAACACAAACGTAGGTATTTATTCTTAGAAATACACCTTATTTAAATGTTATGTTATGTTTTATTTGACGACGCTCCTCGCAACTGCAGAGGTTATATCAGCGTCGCCGGATGTGCCGGAATTTTGTCCCGCAGAAGTTCTTTTACATGACAGTAAATCTACTGACATGAGCCTGTCGCAATTAAGCACACTGAAATGCCATCGACCTGGCCCGGGATCGAACCCGCAACCTTGGGCATAGTAGGCCAGCGCTATATCAACTCGCCAACCAGGTCGGCCATCTTATTTATTCTTAGAACAAATCAACAGACACTTTTTACAACTACTCAGTAACAATAAAGATAATAGTAATAGTAATATGCGTTACAAGAGCGGTATGTTGAAGTTTTCATGTTCGAGGAAAAGTTTGAAAAATCGAAACGTAGTTGAGCTTTTTTAATTTCCGAGAATTGAAAGAAAACATACCGCTCGTGCATCGTATATTATTTTGTGTGAAGATCGTTTACTACATACCTGAAAGAGGAATTTCTAATTAGTTGCAATGAAATCTCCATCTTGGTTTCTGTTCAATGACGGCAAATTTGCAAAACAAAAATATCTATCTTCAACATTGTTGCTTTAAAATTTATTCTGTGTTTACTATACTCCAGCAGGCCGTGATATACGTCTGTATTTTTTCCCCCCAGTCTATGATGAGTCTGGAATCTTGTTGATTTTTTCACGGCTTCCTTAATATTACTTGCATCACGAATGCAGTAACTGTAGTGGAGTTGTAGAGTTTACTTAAATTTTGCAAATATTTAAAAACGGTAATTAACAGTGCAATGTAGGTGAAATTGCAGTGGTAAGTTTCCAATTTATAATTATTACTATATTGAACGTGTCTAAAAATAATATGTTAAAAGCCTAAAGCAGTAAAATCAATATGTCACTTAAGCGGTAAGAAGAGGGAAATTGTTATGTGTGTTAGGTTGGGAATACTGAATGTGGAATTTTAGACTTTCCGCGGATTGGTTTTGTGCGGAAACCAAGCAAATACGCACGATCTCGCACAAAACATATTTCTAGCCGAAAAATGCACTCAAAAGTTAAGCAGGTTCTAATAAAAATCCTTCTTTTCTGATGCCAAATGCTCGCTCCATAAAGTTCTTCCTATTTTTCCTTAAATTGGTATGATTGCTGTGTAAATTTGGGGGCAAATTTCAGAATGAAGCCTGTTTGGTTTCACGGTATCCGGCATACCTAGCCATAGACACGGAACAGAAATGACTTGAATAACAAATGAGAAAGCGTAAAGAAACGGGTCGGACTCAGGAGAAAAAAGAACGAGACTGCTAAGTGGCGTGAAGCGACAGTGTTTTTGTTGACACGTATCCGGTTGTTCCATTAAAAAAACAACACGGATCTTTCAACTAAATCGAGACTTTCGCGCTGTTTGGCGGACTCTTGATGAAACAGACCATGAGTCACAATAGAACAGTCCTCAATCTTGATGTTAGGCCTACAAGTTAACGCTTTTCCCGTTTTTCGGCCGCACACTTCAATTTATAGTGATCACTATAGAAAGGAAATTGGTACCAAAACTGTTAAGTTGTGTGAGCTTGGACTATATCTCTACAGAATGAAGAATAATAGAGCGTCTCTCATGTACAACCGGGTGGCAACCAAACATGTGCTCCAATCGTCCACAGCCTTAGAACAACAAAATATTATTAAATAATTTGTATATTCCCGCAACCACGGATTACCGACGGAAGGAATGCGAATCAAATAATGCGATAAGGAAGAGCGGGCGAGAGGAAAGGTCACGAGATAACTTGAATTATATTCAAGAGTACAGTCGGAAGAGAAATGACATCGATAGAATCAGTCTTGCGTTGTGATAGTTACATTATGACTTTAGTTTGTTCCATTGCATGTGAATGCGTGACTTGTATCGCACGGTATTATTTCATTCGTAAACATATGTTGCGCGTTTAATTAGGTTCGAATTTTTCTCTTGCTACGTTCTTTATTTCCACAGCAATGCCCTCATTTGTTCATCTTCTTGGAAGAGACAGTACTTCCATCGGCTCGCGCCTCTCCCCCCTCGACGTGCCTACATACACGTCAAAACAGACAGCAGCGCCACCATTGGTTTTCGGTAATCGTTTCTTGCGCGAGCTATAGTTATAAATTTCGTAACTCACAATATAAATTAATTTCCTATACATATAAAAATAACAAAGTATTCAATTATGATTGAAAATGATGGCAGTTTACTGTGGAGCGATGAAGCGTTTCCCTCGTAACTCATAAACTTGTTAACGTCTTCATGTTCTCTCTCTTTTATTTTATTGCTGAAACTCATGTTTACAATATCATGCTCTTTCAACTACATTTCTTAATATTTTTTTTTATTTTGTGTTACAAGAAAATATTGATATTTGACCATTTTTATGTATGTATGTATGTATGTATGTATGTATGTATGTATGTATGTATTTATTAACACTACAATTGGGTATACACCCGGTAGCAGTGATATTGTACAATAATACTATATATAATTCTACAATATTTACAGCAATAAAATAAAAATAAAATAAACCTAAATTTATTTCTAATTATAAATAAATAAATAAATAAATAAATAAATAAATAAATAAATGCAATAAACCTAGGACTATAAATAAAAACTATTCTATAATAACGCCTACAATAAGCAAAAGTAAACCTAACTTATAAGTACTTATATTTGACCCACCTATTACCAGTTTTAGTAATTACATATCACCTTAATTAATTTTACTAATCAACTTAATTAATTACATATCACCTTAATTTATTTACATATCAACTAAATTACATATAGTCTTAATTAATTGCATATCAACTTAATTAATTACATGACATAACTCTGATATTTACACTGTACCTTCAATTACATTTTCAGTCTAATCTTCTCAACTTTTCCTTAAATGTATTGATTTTGAGATGACCACCCTGAAAGATTGCCGCAGGTAAGCTGTTCCAGTATTAATGAATTTATTTTTTATCAGACAATCTATCAAAGGTAGAGAAGTGATCTTGCACCGTATTGTAGATATGATGTGCATAAATACGCTCAAAAAATTTCATCGCCAGAATGTTCGATAGTTTTATAGTTATGTGGGAAACGCATTATCACTGCACAGTGAAGTGAATTTTGAAAAGAAGAAAAGTAAATATTTTTTTAAATAGTAAAAATATTTTATTCATATGTGTTTTACACATATTAATTTTCATTATCGTACAAAATACAGTAATGGAGGAAAAAAATGTTGAATATTTCCAAAGTTGTACTTCTGTAAGCTATACCTAACCCTTTAAAATATTTGTAAATCTCTGACGTAGAATGACCGCTATGAATGAAACGATCATTTCTGCTCGTAGAGTCTAATTTATCTACGTGTGAGCGGAAAGTGGCGGTCCGTGTAGTCTAATGCCGATACCAGTAATTTGGAGCAGATCAAAGCCGGCAAGAGTTATCTAAATTATCTATCTAATTTCATCTCTATAACGTGCTGTAGGAAGGTTATATTCGACATCCATTACCTGTAAACTAATTAGTATATTGACCAAAATCCTGTGGCGGATAATGTGCAGGTGGATGGACAAAAATAAATGTTAGTGGAATGATCACAGTTTTGTTAATACGGCTGCTAGGTATAAATTATTATAAAGTGAAATAGTCGTTATTATCAGATTGTTAAAAGCAGCTTATATTAAGGAGATATTTTTTCAGGTTAAGTGCAATTTTAAATAATGTAAAATGTTTTATCTTAAAAGACACGAGAACTGAGCTTTTACAAAAATTGAACAAAAAATAATTTTCGTTTTTTTTTTTGTACGAAAATATTCCTTAGCACTTAGGAAATTGATAGTAAGAAGTTCCTTTACTTCTACGTCTTCTTGGAGGCCCAGGAGAGATTTTTATTTAGGACTGCTCCGAATGTAAAATTGTATATCTTTTCACAAATTTGCCTTTTTCTCGAGACTACATTTTTGATGCTCTGGATTTCATTAAGGTAGGATATGTATGTGTGTATTTATTCACACTGCAATGGGTATACAGGGTGATTAAAAAATACGGGGCATAATTTCAGGTATGTATTTCCCACATGTAGACAATCAAAATAGTTCATTACAACATGTGTCCGGAAATGCTTCATTTCCGAGTTATGGTCTTCACAACATTGAAATTCACCGGAACGTTTTTCTTTCCGCAGGTCGTTGTCATTACACAAGATGATCAAAATGTCCACCTCCTGCTTGAATACAGACCTCACATCGATGTCTCATTGACCTGCGAACACGATCCCAAACTCCAGGAGTATTGCGTATGTCCTCAGATATGATAAGGATACGATTGATACTCTTTCAACAGTCTCCAGACAGTCGTATGAGGAACATTGACTTGCAACGCTACCCTTCGTGTGCTGATAGAAGGAGTCATGTTCACAGCCTCCAGAATCTCCTCCTGTACTTCTGGAGTTGTAGATCTTGGTCGTCCCCTTCCCAAACCAGGAGAGTTAAATTTTCCATACTCGCACAGACGGTAATGGAGACGTACAAAAATATCTTCCGATCTGGACATTGTCGCTGTGGGTACCTCTCCTGGTACAAACGATGAGCCAGCGCAGCATTGCCGTCCGCCTTACCGTACATGAAGTGTATCTCTGCCAGCTCTTGATTTGAATACATGTCGCATAGTCTAACGCCTACACAACACTGAATGTAACCTTCGCCTCGGAATGAACTGTCAGAGTGCCCTCTTAATGTCTCCTTTGACGGCAACGACCTGCGGAAAGAAAAACGTTCCGGTGAATTTCAATGTTTTGAAGGCCATAACTTGGAAATAAAGCATTTCCGGACACATGTTGTAATGAACTATTTTGATTGTCTACATGTGGGAAATACATACCTGAAATTATGCCCCTTATTTTTGAAACACCCTGTATACCCGGTGACAGTGGTAACTAATTACACTCAATAATTACAATAATAAACTTATTAATTAAAAATACAATGAATAATACTAATAATTAATACTAACAATAATTTATAATAATAATAATGATGATAATAATAATAACAATAATAATAATAATAATAATAATAATAATAATAATAATAATAATAATAATAATAATAATAATAACAGGGAACATCCTAAATTAAATGAAGCACGATCACTTAAAATGACATTTAAAATAATTCTAATTTGTATCTTAAACCTAAGTTCGAACTAAAACCCACGAGTATGATATGTTCATATCTGCACAAGTACCTTTCAACATTACACTCATTTCGCTGTCAACTCACTCACTGCACTGGAACTACGACACATTTCACTGATTCTATCCTGATTTCACTAACACTTCAAAAACATTTCACTGTTCAAATACTTTGCACTGCCACTATAAACTATAAAGCTTCACTGACAGGAACACGTTTCACTTACACAACATACTTCACTGACACAACTCACTTCACTGACACAACATAATTCTTCACTGATACGACACTTCAATAACAAAATATCATTTACACCCTTTAAATACTGTGTATAATTACCGTCTATTAGCAAAGTCCTTAATCCTATTTTTAAATACATTTTTGGTTGTTGGTAAAGCCTTTATTAAGTCTACAGGTAAAGCATTCCAGTCCCTGATAGTACGATTGAGAAAAGAAAGCTATGATGATAGAGACTGGATTAATCTTGCTCAGGATAAGGACCGATGGCGGGCTTATGTGAGAGCGGCAATGAAACTCCGAGTTCTGTGAAAGCCATTTGTAAGTAGAAAAGAATACAGTGAAGAGTGTTTTAGTGAAATGAAAACTGTAAGTTTGAGGACGAAAAAAATCTGAAGGAAACCTTCATGTTCCAAGATTGTTCATTGATAGGTATCATTCAAATTAATGACGGAAATTTAACCCAATTTCGCGCTTTGATTAAATAGCATTCAAGTCAGTATCGAAGGTCTAACATGAATTCACGGAATGATTAAATATATTTCGTATCACTGCCGGAAATCAAACACGAATTCGTGAACAGATTAAATAGCATTCAAGTCAATGACGCAAATCTAACCTGAATTCAAGGAATAATCAGCTTGCGTTCCTGCACTGAAATACCGTAGGTGCGTTAGAGGCCTTGATTAGATTTTGGTTTCACACATCCGCTACCATCGAATTGTAGTGGACTTTTTCCTGTTTGTTTGGTTGCAGATTTCCTCAGCTATACCGTCGTGCTTCATCTATTTGATTATCAATTTCATAAGCTGGTAGGCAATCGAAAACCGCTGCAAATTATTACAAATATACCCCCAAAATACAAAGTGAATAAGATACCTACTGCAAAGTGTCTTACTGTAAAAATATCTCCAGAAAGTGTCCCATTTCTCCTTACAAAACGCCATAGATTTTTGCCAACATATCTATATATATAATTTGAACTGGTAATGGAAATTACGGGAAAACGGCTGGACGGATTTTAATAAATGACCCCTCATTTTGAAGCTTGGAACGCAAAAGTTTTTCGGAAAAATAGTAGTTTTCAGTGAAATGTCAATTTTTAAACATAATTTTCCTATTTTCCAAAATCCATCTGTCGTCAGTTTTGAGAACTAGCTAATAGTATTCACGGCCGACTTGATATTCCCTTCGCTTTTTTGTAAAGGAGAAGCGAAGCGAGTGTCAAGTCGGCCGTGTTGCATTCCAGAATAAAACACATACTACAGTAGACAATATTACACGAAGGCCATGATCTGCAAGAATGCTGACATATTTAGAGCTCAAATTAAATTGGTTATTAAAAACTTAACTTATTAAAAATAATTTACAGGTTCGATTCTGTGGTGTGTAATTTTCTGGGTACAGCTGTGTATCGGATATTAAAAACTACAAAACTTGAGATGGTTTGATGACATTATTACCATTAGAAATGAAATATTATTGTAGTTAATGCCATGATGTGACTATTTTTCATTAATTATACATATTAATGCTATATTGATGATATGAAAGTGAAACGTTTTGGGGTTATATAAGTAGATGTAGAGAATAACTTAAATTAGATTTTGATTTCTATATTTTACTGAGTGGCGACTATATAGTATGTATAGTATATGTTACTGAAAGCTATAAACCTTACGTAAGATAATATTATTAAAAATCAAATATTTTTATAATTATTATTCAAGTGGGGTTGGGTCTTTTTCATATATTTAATGGCGGTGTGGTGTAGATATTTATATGCGTGGTTCTCTTCAGTATTGGCTCCATAGAAACTTTCATTATTATGGAAGCAAATAACTTTCCGAATGTCTGGCATACTTCATTGAAAATAAATCTGGAAAATATTTATTTGAATGTCTAATGAAGTTAATTCGCAGCATTTGCTGCACAAGCCAATAGTATACTTTAAGTTGTTCACCACCTTCGAATTTGAGATAAAATTTATTGAGTTGTGTTACTCTAAAAGTTTCATGGAATAGCTATTCGCTGGCAAGACTGTTTAGTCATTTCTCTTACCTGTGATGGAAGAAAATTGAAACTACAGTCATTTTCAACTATTTCTTTGAGCGAGATTTCCTATACGAGTGTAATTCACAGTCAGTAATTACTTTTTCTCACTCAATTGTTTCCCTCCTGGCAACGATGCAGGAAGCAATGAGAAACTCTCATCTTCTTTAGAGGTGTCATTGGAAAAGCATCCCTAGGAAAGGAATTTTCACTTTCTCTTTTAGATTCTATCGTCTTTGACTATAGTACAGAATACTTGATATCATAGTCCTATGAGTCCACACGTGTGGAGTAACGGTTAGCGCGTCTGGCCGCGAAACCACGTGGTCCGGGTTCGATTCCCGGTCGGGGCAAGTTACCTGGTTGAGGTTTTTTCCGGGGTTTTCCCTCAACCCAATATGAGCAAATGCTGGGTAATTTTCGGTGTTGGATCTGAAGTCTGATTAGTGTTATATGTAGCTCGTCAGCGATGTATGTATTAGAGGGAGAAAGGAACTAGCTAGCCTACCCCAATATCTCCTGGTTTAGTTGCCTCATAAGTGGTGCTTTCTTGATATCACGTGCGAGGTTCAGACCTGTCTTCGGACAGTTGACTAAACACTCTTTATCTTTACTCTTTCGAATTCTGCACACCTCAACACCAAATTACCTTTCTTCTCGTTTCTCTTATCTATACTCTAACCACGACGTAAATACCAGATCATTATCTGTGGCACGCTAAGTATACCTCTTCATAGAACATCTTGTTATTCATCATCTTTTACAGTATCCACCTCGCGTCAATGGAATTCCTTGTTACAAAGTATTAGGGGCTGCAAGACAATAAACACCTTTAAAAACAGCTTAAAAGATAACCTTCTTAGCATTTCACTCCAATCATACTGACTTAAACTATCACTGTCTACATTGTTACTCCTTCCTTTAGACATGCATCCTGATAGTGCTGTATTTTCAAAATTGTCTCATAATAATCTCTTTCTATTATCTAACATTATTTGAAATATATTAACATTCTATGTATTTTAGCTTAATTCTGCTACACAGTTTATTTCAGTGTTTAATTAATATTTAATAGTATTTTGATGTTTAATTCGTAAATAACTCTTGTATACATGTAATTCTCATCTAAATCAAATTGTTGAATTCTTTGTAAGTTCATGCATATGCACATATACTTTTTGCTGGTTGAGCGGAAGAGAAGGCCTTACGGCCTTAACTCTGCCAGCAAAAATAAATTATTATTATTATTATTATTATTATTATTATTATTATTATTATTATTATTATTATTATTATTAAACAGTATGATATTCGAAACTCCGCGAAATTTACTTTACTAAACGCCCAGTGGGAAAATTATTCGTAGAACTATCGTTTCCACTGTCACTGTTCAACCGTTCTCGTCTCCTATGCAGAAGGACATTTGAAATCACTGAACAGCTTTGTATGTTACGAAAATCAATTACATAGCATTCCTGCTGCGCAACGTCGTAGAGAGAAATAAGCATTAATAACCATCCAGACACCGCCTGAGTGAGCAGGTAAGGAAATCTAGTTCTCTTCTCAGCTCTTCGCTCCATATTACTATGACGAAGAGAATTTTCTTCTGTGAATGCTATGAGATGTTTACACGCATTTTACGAAATAAGAACCAAAAAATGTGCTGAAGCCGCAAAAGTGGGACGTATTTTCTTTGACGCTGAGAAATTGAATTTTTTTAAACTTCTAATTTAATTTATTTAATTTTAATTTAATTAATTTATTTAATACTTTACACTTATCACAAAATTAAGAGAGGTCATTGAGCACAATAATATTAATAAATGGTAAAATACATACAGCATGTAATAATAGGGTCTATATAAAAATATAAAATACAAAAGTACATAAATATTACAGTATCATTGTATGTATAATTGTACGAAGAATCAAAAGAAACAATCGCAGTCCTCTTAAAAAATCTGTTTCGAGTTTTCCACAAAAATACTTATTTTCAACATTCCAACATTGAAAAAATGGTATCGGAAATAACGTCTCTCTATCTGTAGTTCTGTCTCTCCGTCCGAGTCCAGCGATCTCTCTAAACCACACATGTTCAGCGAGGTCATTTCCAGCCTTTAAACTAGGTGCAACAGTGATATAGAATATATATTTTTTATTGGGTTATTTTACGACGCTGTATCAACATCTAGGTTATTTAGCGTCTGAATGATATGAAGGTGATAATGCCGGTGAAATGAGTCCGGGGTCCAGCACCGAAAGTTACCCAGCATTATATAGAATATCTTTTAAGCGTGTGTCTACATGCGATTCTGGGATTCTACCCCAGATCACACATAGATTGCTCATTCCTATGTTAAAATCGTGTCCACACCTGTGGAGTAACGGTCAGCGCGTCTGGCCGCGAAACCAGGTGGCCCGGGTTCGAATCCCGATCGGGACAAGTTACTTGGTTGAGGTTTTTTCCGTGGTTTTTCCTCAACCCAATACGAGCAAATGCTGGGTAACTTTCGGTGCTGGTCCCCGGACTCATTTCACCGGCATTATCACCTTCATATCATTCAGACGCTAAATAACCTAGATGTTATAAAATAAAAAAAATGTTAAAATCGTTCACACTTTGAAGAGAACAACCGCCAGGATCGCCACCCGTCCGCCGTAAACGAACATCAGATGGCACTATAGTCGCTAATGCAATTCAAATGGGAGTTATGACGTGATTCCTTATGTAACAATTAGATGGCAGCATAGTAAACCTGACAAAAGGTGTTACCGTCAAAACCTATAGAGCCGAGCAATCTGCATATATATGATCTAGGATTCTACGTCACTTTTGCCCCAATTTAAAGACTACAATTGCCCGCACTGAACATGTAT
Source organism: Periplaneta americana (assembly GCF_040183065.1). Taxonomy (NCBI): domain Eukaryota; kingdom Metazoa; phylum Arthropoda; class Insecta; order Blattodea; family Blattidae; genus Periplaneta; species Periplaneta americana. The sequence goes on along the minus strand of NC_091121.1, from coordinate 171,745,967 downwards.
GCTCTGAACTATTAATGAATTTTGTTCATACTTTGTATCCACATGTTACCTAATTTATTAAGGAATAATATGCAGACTCAACCGTATTGCCATTAATTCCAGGGGGATATTCTTTGATATATTTCCAACAAAAAACTTTAATACAATTTTGCTCATTTCTGCTTCCTTTTCGAGACAAGATAACTTATATATTATAGCATGTTCTGAGAAAGCTATTGAATTAATTCCCAATATGTTTAGTCAATTTAAGAGAGCAGTGTATTCATTCATTCATAATGCTCTGCTCAAGAGTAGGTTTTTCACTGCAAACCCAGCTTTCTCCACAATCTCCTAATTTCTGCCTTCCTCTTTGTATTCATATATGATCCATATTATATCTGAATGTCGTCTATCATGTGATATCTTCTTCTGCCCCGAACTTTTCTCCCATTCACCGTTCCTTGCAGTGCATCCTTTAGTAGGTAGTTTCTTCTCGGCCAGTGACCCAACTAATACCTTTTCCTCTTCCTGATTAGTTTCAACATCATTTTTCTTCACCCACTCTTTCCAACACAGCTTCATTTATTATTCTGCCTGTCCATTTCACACACTTCATCCTTCTCCATATCCATATTTCAAATTCATTTAATCGTTTCTCTTCACTTCGTCTTAATGTCCATGTTTCTGTCTCATACAATACCACACTTCACACAAAGCACTTCACAAGTCTCTTCCTCAGTCCTTTTTCCAAAGGTACGCAGAAGATCTTTCTTCTATTAAAAGCTCCCTTTGTCATTGTTATCCTCCTTTTGACTTCCTGGCTTCAGCTCATGTTACTATTTATTAGAGGTCTGCATCGGACGTTTTCGCTCGAGCGCCAAGTAGTTCACAGCATAATCCGATAGGTAGCGCACATGCATGATCGGTAAAATTGTCACGAGCGATAAATCCTCGAACGGTATAAGCCGAGCGTTAGACATTCGTTCTTGTTACAGTGATGAACTGTGTAGTAACATCATAGATGTTTATCATTTCAAAACTTTGCAGTGTTTAACTAACCTCTACGTAGTACAACTACAAAACTTGCTTTAAAATGTAATATAAATGTTGTAGGTAAATGTTTTTTTTTCTTTTTCCACACAGGAGTGATTTTGTTTTTGTCACATCTGATAGATGTTATTGGATGTAAATGTAATTATTATAAACTGAGAACACAATCACGATAATGCAAGAACTGTATCGAGAATTAGAGTATCAATCTTTGCGTCTGTAACAGTTGTGCAGCATGATTATTCGTTTCATTATATTTTCTGTGACGTTATCTCTGTACTAATATTATGAATCTACTGCTATATCAATAATATTTTGTAAAACGTTTCTACATTGTCTCAGTATATAGGCGGAACACTATGTATGGACCTATCATATTATATATGTGGTAAATCAAATATTGAATAATTATTCATTAGCAATAATAACTGTATATCCAAGTTTTTCATACTATTTTATTTATAACTTAATGTTCCTGTTTTGGTACGTTCCATTGACTGTTCCATTAAACGTTTGTCATAAACGCAGAAAATAAAGCTTTATTTTTACCGTGTGAGCAAAACATATGTGTATCTTATCTGTCGCCTTCCATACAAGATAAGACATGTCGGTGAGATGATCTTGTACTGTGCTACTATTTATTACGAGCTTATCACGACCGATCGTATCTCACTCGAGGGTGCGACACTCGACCGAGTTGAAGCGAGCGATTTAACTCCAATGCAGCACTCCGCTACTTAAAGTACACGTCAAGTATTTGAAGCTGTCCACTTGCTCTTTTGCCTCATTTAGAATTCGCAAGTTCACTTTCTTTCTTTTTCTTCCTATTGCAAAGACCTTCGTCTTATTTGCATTTATCTTCATCCCATACTGCTCACAGCTGCCATTTAACTCCAGTAGCATATCCCTTAGTATCATCTCCTCTTCTGCTAACAACGCCATATCATCAGCAACTCTTACGCATCTTATCCTTAATCCTCCTACTATCACTCCTCCCATGAAGTAGTTTGTTATAATAAATTATTGATAGGATTTTAGTTTTGTCCTTATTGTGCAGAATTTTGATGGGGACAAATGTAACTCTTCGTTCTGCAAAGAAATTTTACGACGTTACATTTGTTCGGACTTAGATAATTATCTCACATCAATATAGGGCATAAACGGCCTAAGTGGAATATGCTAAATAATTTATGTATATCCTTTAAGTTAAATATTACTTCAAATAATTAAAGTGAAATATAGATAATAATATCATTCTTATTTTATTGAACTCAGTTTTTGCTAAATTCGTGAGCCTCACTCTAGGAATGTAGACCTATTTGTCATCTTTTTAAGACTGAATTTTCTCTGTCATTTCATACCAATAAATACTTTAATTGCCATAAAACGCACATGTTTACTTGCCAAATGGAATTCACATTTTTTTATCATTTCCTGAACATGTTTTCACCATTCTCGCATTGATGTCTACTGATGTTTGTGTGTGAGATTAGGTAATGAGCGATTGTAGTTATGATAACTGAAAACGGTCATGAAGTAATTTTTTCTTTTTCGGTATTAAAAGGATTTATTATTTGACCATAGTATAATACACTAATTACATGTGACGTAACTATATCTTAATAACATGCATTAAAGTACTGATATTCATTATGCTATTACAGCTATCGATTTGTAACTAAAGATATGCAATATTTAATAAATATGGTACGCGCAACAACTCACAAGCCTTGAAAACAGCTCAGCCGGCTGAACTACGCCGGTGGCTTGCTTATGTATCTTTTATGTATCTTTTATCTGTTTTATGCTCGACCATGCCGAAATGTAGTAATTACACACCAGGTAGTAGCCCTCATTAAAGTACACCTATTCATGAAAATTCAGTTGTTTAGCCAATGAAAAATCACCTTTGTACTAATTGTACCATTATGAAACTGCAAGTATCGGTTATTCTCGGATATGCAATCGAAATACAATTAGCGAAAAGTCACGGAGGCTGGAAATCCAATACTGTCGCAGAAGGTTATGTTCTGTTACTATAATAATTAGCATTAATTGTAAATAATATTCAAATAAATTCAATTTGTCATCTCGTTTTTCAATTCTAATTAAATTTCCAGGTTATATCAAGCCTAATCTTCATGTTATTCTCTAGATTATATCAGGGTCAATGACATTCGTGTTTCGGAAAAAATCAATACTTTCGCGTCTGCGCACATCTCACAATTCAGGTCAGTTCACTCCTCACTTACATAAACATAACATGAATACTTCTGAATAATTTCAAGTTAGAAATATGGTCGAGCATAAAAAGTCGTATGAAACTTGCCTATAATGGTAATTAAGACGCTCGTATGAAAATTATGAAACTCGCTTGCGCTCGTTTCATAAACAAACATACTCGCGTCTTAATTACTACCATTATAGGCTCGTAGCATAATAATAATAATAATAATAATAATAATAATAATAATATTAATAATAATAATAATTTATTTTAGCTGGCAGAGTTAAGGCCGTAAGGCCTTCTCTTCCACTCAACCAGCAAAAAGTGTATATACATATGCATGAACTTACAAAGAATTCAACAATTTCATTTAGATGAGAGTTACATGTATACAAGAGTTATTTACAAATTAAACAACAAAATACTATGAACTATTAATTAAACACTGAAATAAACTGTGTAGCAGTATAAGCTAAAATACATAGAATGTTAATATATTTCAAATAATATTAGATAATAGAAAGAGGTTATTATGAGACAATTAAAATACAGCACAATCTGGATGATGTCTAAAGAAAAAAGTAACAATGTAGTCAGTGATATTTTAAATCTGTATGAATGGAGTGAAATGCTAATAAGTTTATCTTTTAAGCTGTTCTTAAAGGTGTTTGTTGTCTTGCAGCCCCTAATACTTTGTGACAAGGAATTCCATTGACGCGAGGTGGATATTGTAAAAGATGATGAATAACAAGATGTTCTATGAAAAGGTATACTTAGCGTGCCACAGATAAGTGATCTGGTATTTACGTCGTGGTTAGAGTATAGATAAGAGAAACGTGACGAAAGGTAATTTGGTGTTGAGGTGTGCAGAATTCGAAAGAGTAAAGACAAAGTGTGTAAAGTTCTGCGTTCTTTAAGTCGGAGCCACGAGAGACTTGCGAAGGACGGTGATATGTGATCATATCGTCGGATGTTGCACACGTATTTGACGCACATATTCTGAGCTCGCTGTAACTTGACTGACAGTTCAGAACTTAGGTCACTTAACAAAACGTCACAATAATCGAAGTGCGGCATTACTAGGGTTTGTACTAGGGTAAGTTTTAGTTGCTGGGGCAAGAAGTTTCTCAAGCGACTCAAACAGTGAATGCAGGAACAGATTTTTTTTATCGTTTCTTTAACATGAAAATTCCAACTTAGATTATTATCAAATAAGAAGCCAAGATTTTTTACGACAGATGAATAAGGGATTAGCGTGTTGTTAAGGGTAACAACTGAAAGATTACTGTTATTAAGGGAGTTAACTAAACGCTTATGTCCAATAATTATGGCTTGAGTCTTACTTGGATTAAGTGCGAGTCCGAAATTGGCCGCTACTATTATTGAGCAATTAAATTTTGTAATTGACGTCGGACATCGTCTCTCGAAAGTTCTAATTTTGTGACCGAATATTATTTGTGTTTAAATAGGCATATTCATTCATTCATTCATTCATTCATTCATTCATTCATTCATTCATTCATTCATTCATTCATTCATTCATTCATTCATTCATTCATTCATTCATTCATTCATTCATTCATTCATTCATTCATTCATTCATTCATTCATCCATGCCTTGTCTTTCGTTTTACCAAATAGCACATTCAATGTTTCAAATTTAGATTTTACATCGTATAAACATTGTGCTGAAATGTTGTTCGTATGCGAAAACAGATGTAACAGTATCTATTTCAGTAATTTTAAATTTTGAAGTAACGAAATTAGGTTCGAAATTCCGCCATTTATTCGTATATTGTCAAAATAGAACTAAATACAAACTTTTCCGATGGAAAATATAATTTTTGTGTGTTTAAATAAAACGCTATTTCGTATAGGTAATTCGCAAATGCGATCGCTTTAGCGGAAACATGAGTGCTGTAGTTCAAGTAGTAAAAAGCATTTAATACCTCTTTGTGCATAAATTACGTGTTCATTAGGTCCCCATTTTTGTTATTGAATTTGCAGTTAATTTTCGTTCATATATCACAACAAATTTCATAACAGCAGAGACAAAAGTGCAGGTCGATAAACCAGTAAAATACACACATTCCAGCACTTGACTAAAATGATGGGGAATTACATGTATACACTTGGTAATTGTGCCGTGGTTCTAGAGCGGATAACATCTGCGGAGTGGATTTATTCCGGGGCATAATTTCCCAGATTAAAACAATACCATCGCACTATAATGGTTTTAAATGTAAATGAAACTTGTTCGACTACGTCGCCCCGAAGTTTCGTGCTGCAGATTTGCTTTATGGATTACATTCGCATTTTGTGTAAAACTCTTTACCACAGATTAAAGAAATAATTTCAGAAATTTTAATTAGCGATTAGAGGAGAGAAGAGAGCTCTTACAATAAAGCGTGAACAGTGGATGTTTGTTTAAACGCTAGCGAAACAAGTGCCCGGGCGTGTGTATATACCCCACTTGGGACATTACGTGGTTAGCTTTCTTTCAGAGCGTTTTCCAACTGTAAAGTAACTTGTTCTCATGTCTCGAAAACACCATTTATTTATTTATTTATTTATTTATTTATTTATTTATTTATTTATTTATTTATTTATTTATTTATTCACTCACTCACTCATTTATTTATTATTTATTTATTTATTTATTTATTTATTTATTTATTTATTTATTTATTTATTTATTTATTTATTTATTTACTTATTGTGGTGTAGTTAAGGCCATCAGGCCTTCTCTTCCACAACACCAGGAATACAAATACAATAATAGAAATAAACACAAAAAAATACACTATATACAAAATAAAGCTACACAAGAAATAAAGAGAGAGAGAAAAAAAACGCTATAAACAAAGTAAAGCCACACAAAAATATACACAGGTTGCAGTCACACAAACTTTAAATGAGTGATTAAGTACCATAATTAATTGTATCCTAACTAATTAACTAACATAAACAAGAAACTTGCAATTTTAATCTAGATTAAAAAAGAAAAAGAAAAAAAACACAAATCAATACTTCTAGCAAAACCTGAAAACATTAACTAAGACAAAATTTTCCAATTTAATTTTGAATTGTGTTAAAGTTCGGCAGTCGCTGACGTCATTAGGTAACGAATTCCAGAGGCGAGGTATTTCTACAGTATAGGAAGATGAGTATAAAGACGTTCTATGATGAGGGATAGAAAGAAGTGCTTGATGTCGGTTTCGAAGAGTTGTAAGAAATTGAAAGCGCGATAACAGATAATTCGGAGTAGAAGTATGCATGATTCTAAACAGAAGAGACAGTGAATGTATTGTTCTTCGTTCCTTCAGACGCACCCATGAAAGTAACTGGAGGGAAGGTGTTATATGGTCAAATTTACGATTATTGCAGATGAATCGTATGCGCACATTATGTACACGTTGTAGTTCTTCGGCTAAGAGTGAACTTACATTAGTTAGCAAGGAATCGCAATAATCAAAATGGGGCATTACAAGCGTCTGAATAAGATTCTTTTTTAGACTAACAGAGTTTACATAACCAGGTAGTTAAGGGTATATGTACGTGAACGACCACAGGTAATATCAGAAAAAGCAGACTTTAAATTTCTAAAATTCTACAAGAAAATGAACTCACAAGTGGGCAAACATTACAATGTACCATAAAAAGACTTATTAGAACTGAAATAGCTGCTAAAAGTGTAAAAAAGTTACTAATAATAATTTTTTAAAAGCCAGTTTTATCAGAGTATGAAAAGAAATTATGCAGTTACATCATTTGGTAACCATTACATTCATAGGGCTTCTCCGACATTTTAAATTTTGTTACTGTTTGCAATAAACACTTATTTCTAAAATGTGGACTAGTCTCAGATATTTAGAGTTGTTAATTTTAAAATAATTAATTTTTTATATGTCCTATAAATATGAGATATATTAAAATTTACACTATGTTGCGATCCACTTTTTTATTTTAAAAAAGATATGAGCATTATTATGTTTTACGGTTTGCATAAATTAATGTGAAATCAGTGTGAAAAACTTCAGCATTCTATCTCTAATGGTTGTGGAGTTATGAAATAATATGTGTGGAAAATTTGGAACTTTTGGCAAATTTAATTTAAAGTTAAAAATAAATGTCTCAGCTGACCTGTACCTATTGTGTTCGTGGATAAGTTATAAATGAATGAACGTATGGATTTTATTGTTGCTAATGTGTTGGTTGTCATGGAGAGAGTGATTTAAAAATGTTAATTCACTACTGTGAATTAATAGAACATTATGCAACGAGCCTACAATGGTAGTAATTAAGACGCGAGTATGTTTATGAAACGAGCGCAAGCGAGTTTCATAATTTTCGTACGAGCGTCTTAATTACCATTATAGTCAAGTTTCATACGACTTTTTATGCTCGACCATATTGATTTTTTCCGGCAATTCGTGAAATGAATTTGCGGGAATGTGCTTTGTGAAAGGCTGGAAGATGACGGTGAATTGATGTTAATTTGTGTGTTGTTTTTTTCGACTGAGTTTAATATTGTCTAATCTCGCGCTAGTTGTCTTTCGATTTCATATCCAAGAATAATCGATACTTGCGCTTTCATATTGCTACAATGGTATTTTCTGATTGGTGGAACACCTGAATTTAATGAATAGGTGTACTTTAATGAGGTCCATTAAAGGGCTGCTACCAGGTGTACAATTACTACATTTCGGCATGGTCGAGCATAAACATTTTTTGTGCATTGCTGACAATAAGACCATTGTTTACTGCAAGACAATGAACGAATTGTGTCTGGTGATTCACAAAATTAGAAACTGTAACACCAATTTGCGTAGTGAGTATGGGTTCAAAGACCTCCGAAATATAAGTCGATAATGCTATGGATATAATAGTAAATGTCTTAGGGAGCAGTAGTGCAGACTGTTCTAAGTGAAAATGTTCATATAAACATATTTGTCAAATTTTCAGTGGATGTGAAGAATGTAACGAATACAATATGGAGAAACTACGAAATAATGATTACGTACTGTTGACTGTCTATAAAAGATAGTACGTGTCGCCATTCTGAGGTTTTCTGAGGGCAGCACTGTTCATAATGGGTGTAGAGAAACAGCTGTTTGTAATTTTCTTGGGTATACGAATGGGAATGTTCTTCCAGCATGTCGGAGCCCCTGAACACTTTAGCCATCAGTTGATATCATTCAAATCCCATATTCCTCAAATGAGAGATTGGCCGCGGTAGTCACGTGCATTGGCCAGCAATGTCACCAGACTTCACTTCTGTTGATTTCTGTCTGTGAAGGGTGGATGACAGGCCAAGTCTACAAAAATAAACTAATCAGAAAGGACGAATGCTCGTTCACATTACGAATAGTGCTGCCCTCATAGAAGAACAATAAGTATATCTCAGGAGAGCAACACTTACCATACTGTTGTCCCCAGAGCATCGGAAAAGTGTATATGTTCGAAGATATTCACTCTGTATATAAACAAGAACCTATTTAATCAGAACCTCAACAATCCGTACACCTAAGTTAAGCCCGTGAAATTTCATTTATTTAGAAATATTTACCGTTATAATAATCGTAATCTTAGAGTGATCATAATTTTATTATACTTGCCGGCCATTTTCATGATGCAATATTCTATCTAGCTAGATGACATTTGAGAGTAGGATTATATCCCATATCATTGCTTCAATCACAGCGGTCATACGCGGATGAATACACTTTGTTGTGTTGACATCAGGATTAAGAGTATAGTGAACAGGCTTTATATGCGTATTTGATGAGTCGTAATGAGCTGCTTAACAGCTTTTTGTTAGTTGGGTGCGCAATTAATGATTTTGTTTCAGTAGGTCTATTTATTGTAAATTGCAGTTCAGATTTAATGAACTGTAAACATGAAAATCATTGGTAATATAAGAAATAAATTAATGATTGAGGAGTGTGCAATGCAGTACAGTATGTATAACACGCATTATCTAATATCTGCTATCTCGATACGAAGGTAGTGTTATCCAATCCTTTAATGCTCCATACATTTACTGCAACTATTGTAGTAATCTTGTTCATCTACTCGACACATTTTTAAATTTTCCACAAAAAGTGAGACAGCTTTCGGATAATTCAAGAACAGATTTTGAATAGATTTAAATTTTATGAGATATAACTTATTTTGAATGAGCCCATAACGTTACAAATTATTATCTGAGACAAATTATGAATGAGTCAGTAACGTTTAAAATTATCTGAAACAAATTTCGAATGAGCCAAGAACGTTTCAGATTATCTGAGATAAATTTCGAATGAGCCAAGCACGTTTCAAATTATCTGAGATGGATTTTGAATAAGCCAAGAACGCTTTAAATTATATGAGACAGATTTTGAATAATCCAAGAGCGCTTTAAATTATCTGAGATAGATTTTGAATGGGCTAAGAAAGTGTAAAATTATCTGTGTCAGATTTTGAATTGGCTAAGAACGTGTAAAATTATCTGTGTCAGATTTTGAATGAGTGAAGAACGGTTTAAATTTTCTGAGATAAATTTTGAATGGGCCCGTAACGTTTCACATTCTCTGAGACAAATTTTGCATGAGCCGAGTCCGTTTCAAATTATCTGAGATAAATTTCGAATGAGCCAAGCATGTTTAAAATAATCTGAGATGGATTTTGAATGAACCAAGAACGCTTTACATTTTCTGAGTTACATTTTGAATGAGTCAAGGACGCTTTAAGTTATCTGAGATAGATAATGACAGAGCAAAGAACATGTTTAAATTACCTGAGATAGATTTGAATGAACAAAGAACGCTTTAAATTATCTGGGATAGATTTTTAATGGGCCAATATCGCTTTAAATAATCTGAGACAGATTTTGAATAAACCAAGAACGCTTTACGTTACCTCAGATAGGTTTTGAATGAGCCAATAAACCATTTAAATTATCTGAGATAGATTTTGAATGAGGCAAGAAAGTTTTAAATTATCTGAGATAAATTATGAATGAGCCAAGAATGCTTTAAATTATCTCAGATTTAGAATGAGCCAAGAAAATTTTAAATTATCTGAGATGAATTATGAATGAGCCAAGAATGCTTTAAAGTATCTCAGATTTTGAATGAGCCAATAACGCTTTAAATAATCCTAGACAGATTTTGAATCAACTAAGAACGCTTTACATTATCTCAGATAGGTTTTGAATGAGCCATTAAAGCATTATATTATCTGAGATAGATTTTGAATGAGCCAAGAAAGTTTTAAATTATCTGAGACAAATTATGAATGAGCCAAGAACGCTTTAAATTATCTCAGAATTAGAATGAGCCAAGAACGCTTTAAATTATCTGAGATAGATTTTGAATGAGTGAAGAACGCTTTAAATTATCTGAGATAGATTTTTAATGAGTGAAGAACGCTTTAAATTATCTGAGATAGATTTTTAATGACTGAAGAACGCTTTAAATTATCTGAGATAGATTTTTAATGACTGAAGAACGCTTTAAATTATCTGAGATAGATTTTGAATGAGTGAAGAACGCTTTAAATTATCTGAGATAGATTTTGAATGAGTGAACAACGCTTTAAATTATCTGAGGTAGATTTTTAATGAGTGAAGAACGCTTTAATTATCTGAGATAGTTTTTGAATGAGTGAAGAACGTTTTAAATTATCTGAGATAGATTTTGAGTGAGTGAAGAACGTTTTCAGTTATCTGAGATAGATTTTTAATGAGGGGAGAATGCTTTTAATTACTTGAGACAATTTTTATAACGTGTCAAGAACGATTTAAAATATCTGAACGTCAGGAACGATTTAAATTGAATATTTTGTTGGAAGATGACCTATCCCACAATTTGAAATTTTCAAGAAAGGAAGATAGACTGCTGTTTCCACCAAGAAGGAGAAGCAGTAAATTCTGCTCCTATTTTTCAGTAATAAAAATAACAAGGCTAGGCCTATTCGAAAACACGAAACTCGTGAACATACAAATTATATGATACCTGATATCATAATCTGTAATAACAATATTAACATTGATGGAAGAGTGAGATGGGTCCTTCTTCCACAAAGCTATTAAATTACCACAGGTAGGTTTTGAATTAGTAAAAAGCGATTTGAATTATCTTTGTTAAAAATTTTACTGCGTCATTGCACAAAATATTATACTGAAATTATAACATACTGGAACAAAATAACTAAAATATAAATATTAAACTGTATAATTCACAATTAAAATGTTTTGCACACGAAAGAAATTACATTTTGGACTCTTAAACACGATATCGAGCTTTCTAGAAATTCCTCCTTGTGCTCTTTATTAAGACAGTACTTAGATGGGTTTCAAAGATATACGAAAGACTTAATTATTCCGAGCTGAATGCTTTGAAAGTTCGTGTTTTATACAACAGAGTCGGAGATTACATGGGGATCTGGTAAGTGCATCGCCTTGCAAATTTGTCGTAACTATAGCGTACACGGCCGTCATTAAAACACCTTTCGAACAGAATGCGGGAGCTGTTTCAAAGTAGGATCAAAAGAGCTTTGTCATTAAAAGTATCGAGTCTTGATTTTGCATTGGAATATACAAGTCGTTTTCCATTTCCTCTTGAGGTACAACGAAATAATTACAACACCTTATTCATGCGTGTAGCACTACTGGGTGTTCATTTCAAAGTGTCTCATGACGTCACTTTTGTTGGGTCAACGATTTGAAGCGAGTTTCAGCTTGTATGTTAGAGAAGTTGCCTATTATTTAAGGCGTTCTTCAATCTGAACTTGAGAACGTGTACGGTATAACTTGAACGTCGTAGCAACAGATGGCGGTCTGTACGCTACCATAACCTCTTTCGAACTGTGTTTTGCGCCGGCAAGTCGTACGCAGGGTATTTGTTATCATCGGTTGCGTACGGTAACATTCCACAACACAAATCAAATGCTCCGTGTCCATGTTGACCGTCGAAGTTAATGTCAACAAATACGTAAGTAATCGTCTTAACCCTCGCCCCATATCCCGACAGTACGTATTTCCAAACAGTTCACATTCCTGCCACTACCGGCGTTACCGTACGTATCGGTACTACTCTTCAGAATGAACGCCGTACTTGCTAGGCAACTTTTCTGCCTCTTAGGTTATACACTCTGCGGAAGTGTAGGAAGATTGAATTCTCTAGGCTCATCGGCTAGCCACATGACGGCATACAGCGAGCCATGACACATTTTGAACTGAACACCCAGTATAGATTATTTTATTTTATTTTGATATACTTTAAATGTTTCATTTCAGATATAATTCGAAATTATTTAGAGGCATTGTAACTATTTTCAATTTACTAAGGCCCGGTTGCAGAAACGGCGATCTAATATGTTTGACAATCAATGAGGATTTGATTGGCTATCAGTTCTATTTCTGTTGCAGAGAAAACAATCGGTATTTGATCGGAGATGAGTCTTCCATCAGATTTGATCAACAAATTTTCCTGGTTTAGGCCCGGTTGCAGAAACACCGATCAAAATATGATTGGCAATCAAGGAGGGTTTGATTGGCCATCAGTTCTATTTCTGTTGCAGAAAGTATTTGATCGGAGATCAGTCTTCCATCAGATTTGATCAACAGAGTTTTGCTGGTTAAGTGGCTGATCATTGATCAAGTAGGCTATTTATGTTGTTCTGTTTATAATGTAGTTACTGTAATTTATATAGTAAATAGTTATAGCGTAACAATATTGTTTTCGACATAATGGATGAAGAAATTTTAGAATGAAAAAAATATTATTAAGAAAAAGACATTTCCGTGACAGACATGAATTGTTTTTATGTATAATGACAGAGAATTTGAGCAAAGATTAAGTAAGGATTCGTTGTTTTGTTATTTTCAAAAATTAAAACAAATATATGTAGAGAGACAAATGGAAACGTACCACTTTCTCCTATGAACGAAGTTCTAATAATGCTGAGATTTTATGCTGTTGGAATTTTTCGAGCAGTCTTGGGTGATCTTGTTAGAGTCCACAAATCAAATATTTGCCGAGTAGTTAGGAGTGTTACGTATGAAAATGCTTTGTTATCGCAGGATCTCATAAAGCCCCCAACGATTTGAAATCCAGAGAGAATTTTCAGCCATGTCAGGATTTCCAAGAGGACTTTGTTTTATAGACTCCTCACATCCCCATCCAATCACCTGGTTGAAGTGATGCCGAACTTTATCGAAATAGAAAAGGTTTCTTTTCTGTGAATATACAGGCAATATGTAGCCCACACCATCATTGAAATTCTGGAATGTTGTAGCCCATTGGCAGGGTTCTACACATGATGACAACACAATATTTTTAATGAGTAGGTTACGAGCTCCATTTGTAAACATAGAGATCGGAAATGGAATTATTTTGGGTTATAGAGGCTATGCATATTCCAATTTCTTGTCGACTCCCCTAGCAAATCCCACAACAGAAGCCCCCCTCACTTTTTTTTTTGTTTGCTTCATTTTTTTTCACTATATTGTAGTCTGTATACAAATACAATCCGCCTGTTTCCTTTCTACAAAAAGCAACAAAACAGCAAAGCATTCACTTGTTTTCCTAGTCACTGCCGACTTGATGCATTCGTTTCGCGACTTTTAAAGAGCATCAAATTGGCTGTGGTTGCCGAATAGCGCTGTTACAAATGCATTTCTTTCTCAAATCAGCAATTAGTAAATCGAGACAAGTTGATTGGAGATTCACGTTTGTGTAACGCAATGAACAATCAAATAAATCAGACCAACTGATTGCGTTTCTGCAACCGGGCCTAAGTGACTGATCATTAATCAAATATTGATGATGTTCTGTTTATAGTGAAGTTACTGTAATGTATATAGTAAGTAATTATAGCGTAATAATATTGTTTTCGACATACCGTAATGGAATCTTCTCATGAAGAAATTTTGGAATAAAGAAATATTACCTGTATCAACAAGAAGCTATTTCCGTGATGGACATGAATTTTTTTTATGTATAATGACAGAGAATTTGAGCAAAGATTTAGGTCAAGTAAGGAATCGTGTATTTTGCTACTTTCAAAAATTGAAACAAATATATGCAGACGAAATCTTTAATTGCTGAGATATTCTTGCATCCTCTTACATGTATGTAGCTTCATTAAATTCTGAAGCAATTTCCTTCGAGGCCTCCTCTTTCTGCTTCACCCAAACACTATTCGTCTTCTTATATTCAATTTTATGCATAAAGCTCTCTATGATGTTTAATAAGATGGTTCTATCATTATCAGAAAAATTTTGCCCCCTCACTTTTTTCTGTTTGCTTCGTTTCTTTCACTATATTGTAGTCTATACTAATATAATCTGCCTGTTTCCTTTCTACAGAAAACAGCAAAGCATTCACTTGTTTTCCTAATCACCGCCCACTTGATGCATTCGTTTTGCTATTATTAAAGAGCATCAAATTGGCTGTGGTTGCTAAATAGCGCTGTTTCAAATGTATTTCTTTCTCAAATCAGCAATTAGTAAATCGAGATAAGTTGATTGGAGATTCACGTTTGTGCAACGCAATAAACAACCAAATAAAACAGACATCAACTGATTGGCGATAAGGGACTTATTTTATTTGCGTTTCTGCAACCGCGCCTTAATAAGCAGAAGAAACATTATTGTGAATCTGTATTAACTTGATTGAGATATTTCCGTGGAAATACTTGTTTTGAGGTGCAGTCATTTCGAAAAAGTCATTTTGAACATGACGTATGTCTTTGTAGCAATTTCTTCTGCCTGTTGAACGGACTTCACTCGTATTCGTTATCTGACGATCGTCCATGGATAATTGACGTGGAGTATATTTTATGGTAAAATCAATGAGCCTTCATTTCAAATAACACACAAAAGCACTTCACTTCAGCAAATGTGATAAAATTGTCTTAGTAAAATATATTTCTTGAACTCTTCTATTCCTTCGTACCTATCGTCTCGCTTCACTTAACTTTCTTCCCACCATAATCTGAACACACGCTCTCGCCATGAAACAATACTAACAATACCATCCCAGCGCACCTTCTCATACTCATCCTCTTTCACAATAGCCCTGCCAAGACTCTGGAATTCGCTACCTGCTAGCATCAGGGACTGTCGAATTAAAATTGAATTCAAACGAAAACTTACTAGGCATTTGGTCAGTAATTGAAACTCGTTTAGACATGGTTTCTTGTAAATAGTTTCCTTAATCTATCACAAAATATTTCAATATCCGGTAATTTCATCACTGTACAATTTTGTTATTCTAGGTTTAATTTGTAATTCAGTAAATATAAATTATTCTTTGTTTTTTTTATGGTAAATTATCTAGCTTTCATTAGTCAGGTAATCTTTTAGTACTTTGATTTTTATTGTTATTGTAAATGTAATACGAATTATAATTTTATTTGTAACTATAATTGTAAATTTAATACTAATTGTAATTTTATTCTTCAAATTATAGTTGAAATCTCCTGGTAGAGGGGCACAGAAGGCCTTGACGGCCTTATCTCTACCGGGTTAAATAAATAAATACTAATACTAACACTATATTTGCGTTTAAACACATCTCTGGAAATTTGCTTTCTCTTATGTAAGTTTCCCAACTATGATGATTATATGAGTCCAGATAATTCCAGAAGCGAAAGGATCTCTTAATATTTTAGGTGTAGCTCCCGTTTTCTCATATGGTGAACCAAATCATCAAACTTAAGTCTCCTTTTTCTCTCACAAACACTCACTTGAACTTTAAACCCTAATAGCCTTGCTACAATTTCAGTCTTTTGTTTTCCCTAACACCGCCTAAAGCTACAACTCTGAACAGCTACAGCTTTTTCATTGTCCATCTTTTCCTTTCTCCAGCAATATCTATACCATAAACCTATTGTATGAATCGGTTTTTTCTATTTTTGTATTGCTACCATCTACATCAACAACTGTCTTATTGTCTGTAATTTTGTTTTATTTACACTTAAATATAAACTCTACAAATTAACAATTTTCACCACGTTCAGTCCTTCGGTTTAACTGGAACTGTCTCTCACTATAACTTTGTAGCAGTCTTCTGCCTAGGTTTTTCCATTTTATCCTATCTCATGCAGTCCTTGTCCACGTATTCCCATAAACGATTTTTAAGACTTCGCATCATCTCTGCTTGGGGCGTCCTCTGCTTCTTTTCCCTAGTTTGGGATCCAACTCCAAAAGTTGAATTGGTTGAAGAAAATAAACTCATTTCATCTTCTCCCTACACGTCCAAAACAGAGAAATTATACTGTACAATATCTGTGTTTTTTAACGACATTAAGAACGATATATATGACAATGATCTCCCACTTCCACATGTCTGGTGAAGTGTTTGTTCAACGAAACTCAATAGACTACTAATCCATGCAATTCGATCGCTAATTACAACGTTGCTCCATGGCACAATTTACATATTTAAAATTGCTTGTTTTTTTTCTGGAAAACTCTCTAAAACATAGCAAAATGGTACGAATAATCCACCAAAATTAATTATTTAATTTAAACAGTTTACCAGGTATGTTATTTAGCTTAATGTCGCCTAGACTATAATTTACTGGTCTACATTTTCTCTCATTTTATTGCTTTTTAGAATTACCAAAATGCAGTCTTGTGTAAAATTGTATAAGCTCACAAAGTGCACTCAACCTACAGGTCTTCAAATTGTTTTATTAGTTTTAGAAGGTTTATGATTAGGGAACAGATTTTTAGTTCCGTACCTATACGTCCTAGTCCACGCCTGTGGAGTAACGGTTAGCACGTCTAGCCGCGAAACCAGGTGACCCGGGTTCGATTCCCGGTTGGGGCAAGTTACCTGGTTGAGGTTTTTTCCGGGGTTTTCCCCTCAACCCAATACGAGCAAATGCTAGGTAACTTACGGTGTTGGACCCCGGACTCATTTCACCGGCATTATCACCTTCATCTCATTCAGATGCTAAATAACCAAAGCTGTTGATAAAGCGTCGTAAAGTAACCTAATAAAATAAAAACAAATATACGTCCTAGACGTATGTTATTGAGATATCTCTACGTTTGAAGTACACAGGATCCCCCCATTAAAATTCTACAACATCTAATATGCCTAAATGAATCATGAACCTCTATAAATACCTGAAAGTAGTTTGTATATCTTGAAAGCGACTTTTTAGTATTTTGCGGTATATATAAAATAAAAATACGATATTAAGAAGAGGTGGAAAAATTCAAATACCTGGGAGCAACAGTAACAAATATATATATGATACTCGGGAGGAAATGAAACGCAGAATAAATATGGGAAATGTCTGTTATTTTTCAGTTGCGAAGCTTTTATCATCCAGTCTGCTGTCAAAAAATCTGAAACTTAGAATTTATAAAATACTTATATTACCGGTTGTTCTTTATGGTTGTCAAACTTGGACTCTCACTTTGAGAGAGAAACATAGGTTAAGGGTGTTTGAGAATAAGTTGCTTAGGAAAATATTTGGGGCTAAGAGGGATGAAGTTACAGGAGAATGGAGAAAGTTACACAACGCAGAATTACACACATTGTATTCTTCTCCTAACATAATTAGGAACATT
Source organism: Periplaneta americana (assembly GCF_040183065.1). Classification (NCBI taxonomy): domain Eukaryota; kingdom Metazoa; phylum Arthropoda; class Insecta; order Blattodea; family Blattidae; genus Periplaneta; species Periplaneta americana. The sequence continues at coordinate 171,728,133 of NC_091121.1, read as the reverse complement.
AAATCCAGACGTTTGAGATGGGCAGGGCATATTGTAGCACTTAAAGGAGAAATACCTTTTAGAAGGACGAGACGTAGATGGGAAACTATATTAAAATGAATTTGAGAAAGTTGGGATATGATGATAAGGCTGGATTAATCTTACTCAGAATTTGATCGATGGCGGGCTTATGTGAGGACAGCAATGAATTTCTAAACGTCGTTTGTAAATTTTGTATAATGTGTGAGATTTGAATATTTGAACGGCTTATAAGAATTGTTCCGTTTTTAATCACTTTATTACTAAGTCATGTCCAGTTCGATAAGCAAAAACAGAAAATCAGCATGGTATTAATTCTTTTCGATATAGTGGGAATGTTTAATTTCTTGAAATTTTCCGAATTATAAGCTGAGTATATTAAGAGAAATATGTGAAAATAGTGTGGGGAAATGAAAAGGTGTCCAAGATCTTTCAATACAATTTTAAACGATGCAAGAGACTTCGATGTATTAGAAAAGTAACATGTACAGAACAGCAGCCAAAGAAATACGATCGCAAAATAACTGCCTTATATTTTCCTACCTTGGATAAAGATTTTATGACTTTGTGTTCATAAAGTCTAACATTACAGTATTGTGCAGGTGTATCGATTCAGGTTTGGCTTTATGTACTGGAGACCCGTGTGAGGTTAAAAGCCAAATCTATCTGAGATACATAGACAGTGGTGGAGCAGAGTCCTTCGGCCTTCTCTTATTTCTTCCCTGTAATAAAGCACAATCTCTCCGTCAATGGAATAGACAGAAGAGGAACCTGAAACCTATAACTTACTACATTCCGAAGGAATCGATTCCATGTTAATTTCTACGCATTGTTACAATCCTTGAAATTAACGTCCACTCCTTGTGTTATTATGCTCGTAAATAAAAATAGAGTCGCTATGAATAATAATGGCAGTTCCCAACTTCAAATTCAAATTCAAATTGATTCACAATTTATATTTGAAATTATACATATGAATATATACCCGAAATGAGCATATGCTCGTGCTCGGGTACAGTCCAGTAGTCTACATAAATTTTAAAGAGATCAATAATAATGTTGATGTTAGAAATAACAGTAATAATAATAATAATAATAATAATAATAATAATAGTGAAACAAAAATATTTACAATAATAAAATAAATACTAACACGGATAAAATAAAATAGAAAACCACTAGCGAGAGTTAACACAACTTGAATAAGCATATAATAACCAGAAAAAAAATGACGAACTCGAAAATCAACAGAAAAGTTCGATGTATCGCAGACGACAGCAACCGCCGTATTGACATTGTGCTATGCATTATTGGTAGTAGGGGGGGCCGAAGGTCTACGTAACTGCCGTTCTCTTCGCAATCTCGTACAATCATGGGATGTTAATGCTGAAAAACAAAAAATCTACGAGTGAAACTGTTCATTATTACCAGGATTAATACAAATAATACTGAAATATATTAATCACGTTTCAGTTATAGATCTTCCCTTTTGTGCAAGAGGTATCATATCAAAATATTTTATGAATGGTGGGGAAAATATAAATTTCAATAACTCTCTAGTGAGAAAGATAGTGACAAGTATAATCAAGTGTATCTGTGGCGATGCTAAGAAATCATATATTGGAGATATACACTGTTATTAATTAAGAAAATCATCTATATATATATGTATTACAACGTTTTAATTTTATAGGTTACATGCACCAGATAAATACAATAAATGTTAGTATAATATAATGCTAGTAACACTTAAAATAATAATAAAATTTATCAAATATCATACAAACATTTTCACTTTATTTTTAAACTTAAGAATGTGTAAATTGCTTAGATCTGGATTATTTTCAATACTGAATTGTATGACAGAAGTTAATTTCGAGAAAAAATGACATTTTTAATAATAAGTCCCGATTTCACCAAACGTATTTAATTTTAATTGTTACTTAAAGCCTTCTTAATTGACACTTAAATGAACAATGCATTTCACCAACACAAATTGGGCTATAAGCTCTCATTAAACTACACTTAAGTTAATTGGTCAACATTTGGCCATTTAAATAATTAATCCTGCATTAACAACAATAATTTACATTATGACGAGGACAATGATGGACTTGATATTTGAAAATGATTATTTCTTATTGAACAACAGGTTGGTGGTCATATTTAATTTGTTCGTGTTTTAATAAAATCCCATTTCTTTTCAAACAAATTGGTGTTTTATTTTTGTGGAATCTAAAAATTTGACAAACTTATTGCCATTTAAAATTGGGAGCTTACTTTTGAATAAACTTATATAGGGACGTCATTTTATTTTTATTTCAATTTTTATTGTACCTAGTTTTTGAATGTACTTCACTCCTGCCCCTTCTACTAATGAAGTTGAACTGTCTTCCACACAGAACCAAGACCGCATATACAGTCATAGTGGCCTTACGGTCATAGTAAACAGTACGTTCCAAAAATATGTTCACGTTTTCCAGAGACAAAAGAGCTTTCAGTATTGAATCATTTTCGCACGGGTACTGTCGTTCATTTGCCTACGTCATATCCCGGTCTCCCCCAACTTCTTTTATTCGCCAGCTGGGCTGACTTAGCTCTTTTCCGAGAACATTAATTTATGTTAGGAACTGGACGTCTACGTGATATTATACAACTGTTTAAAACAACTTAAATAAAACGGCCTCGTTAAGTAATTAACTGTCACGTGATTTCCTCCCTTTCTACGACCCTACGACATAACCACTTGGACGGACAGTAGATAGTATGTCTGAGTAATTTCATCTTTTTTGATCGGGCAGAAGTGAAGATTGAATTTACAGTACGTAAGGTACTCTTTTATAGAGTAGGTACAGAATTATTTCAACATGAGTTACTAGTACGAAGGACGAAACTGGTAATTGGGATTAGGTACAATAGTCTATAGTGCGATAATATGCACAAAAGAACTGAAACCTGTATCGAAATGAACGGCCACGATTTTAAAAAATTTGTTTAAATATCCATATTATGATTATTTTTCAATTTAGCTTCATTCTCTATATTGTATGCTAATGTGCTGTAGACAGAATAATATACACTGCATAATGAATACGTCCGCATGGACAGCTCAGTTCGTGAGTAAAAACACTCATTGTTAATACTGTACTGTATTTTGATTAAACAAAAACCTAATGAAAATGATCAAACTCAAAAGCGTGATATTTCCTAGTTTACGTAAATAGATTAACTACTTTTCTTCCCTCCTATACCGAGTAAAGTGATGTGTTTGTATATTACGCCAGTATCATTGAACTCCAGTCGTGGAAGGGGGTAGCAAACGGCGTTGGTGATCAGGGCAGTCTGTTATTCAGTCGGTCAGTGACCAATCGTTAGTCACTTTTTTTCAATCTTTGTTGCTATGACTTACGTCGTCAGCAATATATGGGCTGTAAATTACATTCTAAATAATGCATTTTGTGTTTCAGAAATCACTTTACTCTTTCTTTGCTCGATATAGCATGGATGATACTACTGCTGGAATGGGTATTTCTCTCTCATGAGCTACGGTACATAATAATCTTCAGTGTACATATGCATAGAAACGTACTCAAATGCTGTGCCGGTGGAAGTCATATCAGGCGCCGTGCTTCCGGCATTTCTTTTCACTAGGGAAATATTTTTACTCAAATTGAACGTTGAGTTGGATTCCCTTCCCCACAAGAAAGGTTGGCATAGGAGAAAAAGAAACGTTTTTTTTTTTTTCTGGACTCTTTGTGGAATGTGCAGGACGGAATAAAATTATATGCTTCTTGTTGTAGGAAGTATAATAGAGCGGAATGAAAACATTCTTGAGGAGATTAAAATATTTAGCGCTGTATAGAGGTATAAGCATTTCTTTCCATTCTTCCGTTTTTATATTCTTGACATTAAAATATTAAGCGCTGTATAGAGATATAAGTATTTCTTTCGATTTTTCCGTTTTTATATTCTTGAGACTAAAATATTTAGCGCTGTGTAGAGATATAAGTATTTCTTTCGATTCTTCCATTTTTATATTCTTGAGACTAAAATATTTAGCGCTGTATAGAGATATAAGTATTTCTTTCGATTCTTCCGTTTTTATATTCTTGAGATTAAAATATTTAGCGCTGTATAGAGATATAAGTATTTCTTTTCATTCTTCCATTTTTATGTTCACTCGTGAATATATGAAATACAGGATGTTAAAAATAACGTTTACAACGCTTCAGGGATGATAGAAGAGGTAAAAACAAACCTCTTTTTTAAGTGAGAAAACTTTAGCAGATGCGCCGTTTTGCCGCAAGATGGCCTGAAGGGTAGATGGCTTGACTTCCGTCACAACACACACTGGTTAGTTCTGTTTGTACTGCTGTGCCTGCAACAAGTTAAAAGGGTCCCTAACACTCTCCGTGGTGGTAATTATTTTGTTTTTCTACGCGACGTCCTACCAGAACGTTTAGAAAATATCCCATTGAACATCAGAGAACGAATATGGTTTCAGCATGACGGTGCCCCTCCACACTTTGATCGTCGTGTCAGGAACCACCTAAATGCTACATTCCCCGGTCGTTGGATTGGCAGGAGTGGGCCGGTACCGTGGCCACCTCGATCACCGGACCTAACCCACTGGATTTCTTTTTGTGGGGAGACCTGAAATGTCTTGTGTATGAGACATCGATCGATACGGCGGAATACATAGTTGCTCGCGTTGTTGAAGCTACACATGTTAGTCGAGACAATTTTAGCCTTTTTTGAACACCACCTCTAGAACGACAATTGGTCTTGTTCGTTATTGATTACACTAACACTTACGTACACAATAAACGGCGCATCTGTCAAAGTTTTGTCACTTACAAAAGATGTTTGTTTTTACCTCCTTCATCATCCCTGAAACGTAAACGTTATTTTAACACCCTGTATATGTGTTACATTATCTTTCAATATAAAAACGCCTGCCTTAATCAGTTAAAGGAATACTCCACTAAACATGACAACTTTTTCCTAATCATTTTTCCCACAAAATTCTGAAAACATGTTTGCTTTGTACAAGTAAAGATCTAACGAAATCCAAACTTTGAATTCCCAACTCTTTTTGGATTTTAAATTTGTATTCTTTTTAAAATATTTTCAAACCCAAGATTTTCGTAGATCATCTGAATTTTCAAGCTTCCTTCTTTAGTTACATTCACGAGACATAGATGAACACTTCTGTGGATTCATCTTACGAAATATCACTTCAAATATTTTTTTTGAAATTTTGAAAGTGTCATTTTTTCTATAATTCATAAAATATTAATAAAACAAACTAGTAGCATTTCTCACAAAATAAATGTATAGAAACCTGCAAATACTTCATAAATATTTGCAGTAAAAATTTCATCCAGTTTGATTAACATGTACAGTAAGAAAGATGTTATTAAGGCAAGAAAAATAAACTTACGGAAAAATGAATTTGATAGTAAAAATGAATATTGATGTAACACATAACTATTAAAAATTTCCTTCGTTACAATCATCTAGTAACTTCAGGGAACCAATTTTTTAACAAATAGTTACTAGATTAGTAATCAGAAAATTGTAAAAAAGAATTCTTTAATGTAAAATAATTTTGACAGCTCTTTGAATGCTACGCCTCCTTACAGCCTTAAATTAAAAAATAAACATATTTGTGAACAGAATTGAACTAAATCATCTCAATTTTGAAGCTTCCTTTTTTGGTTACATTCACGAGACCTAGAGAAACACTTCTGTGGATTCATTTTATGAAATATCACTTCAAATATTTTTTTGAAATTTTGAAAGTGTCATTTTTTCTATAATTCATAATAATGCAGAATTTCTTACAAAAACCTGCAACTACCTCATAAATATTTGCAGTAAAAATTTCATCCAGATTGATTAACATTTACCATAAAAAAGTTATTGTTGAATCAAGAAAAATGAACTTACAGAAAAATGAATTTGATAGTAGAAATGAATATTGTTGTAACACATACCTATTAAAAATTTCCTTCGTTACAATCATCTAGTACCTTCAGGAAACCAACTTTTGAACAAATAGTTACTAGATTAGTAATCAGAAATTTGTAAAAAAAGAATTCTTTTATGTAAAATAATTTTGACAGCGCTTTGAATGCTACGCCTCCTTACAGCCTTAATTTTAAAAATAAACATATTCGTAAACAGAATTGAACTAAATCTTTTTGGAGGATGAAAATATGTATATATATATATATATATATATATGTGTGTGTGTGTGTGTGTGTGTGTGTGTGTGTGTGTATAGAAATTAAAGAGCCAATAGAGTTTTTTTTTTAATTTTCATGATTTTCAGTGAGGTCTCCCATTAATCTGTCACTAGACAGATACGTGACTCAAATTTTTCCTGTAGGCCTACTAATAAAGGATCCAACATAATCATAACAATTATTGCATAAATAAAACTCTTTCAGAATAATAATAATAATAATAATAATAATAATAATAATAATAATAATAATAATAATTTCAAGCAGTAGATCAGCTATTAAAACTAAAATTCTTTACTCCTAGTATATTTATTACTGTTTTATTCTATTTCTAAACAGAATGTCAAGAACGGCAGAGCATTAAATTGAGTACGATATTTTTTCTATGAAGAAAAAAAAAAAAAAAAGAATTTCAACCTCCAGATCTGTTTGTACTATACGGTTGATCGGGCCGTCTACATTTCCAAGGCAATTACATTTTTGGTTCATAATTGGTTCCGTTTTGTGGTTTATCTTTCCAATGTACTGGAATACTCAGTTTCTAGTGTCCATTTAACTAACAATTATTGCAATTCACGTAGACACAACGTCCATTCAAATTAAATAGCATTCAATATAAAACCAACTTGTGCACCTTTTGCATGAAAGCTTGTAATTAAAACTAGTCTGAGCCCTGATGTGTAAAATGCCAACAGTTCCAAATATCGACTCTGTCGTGTCTGTTTGTAACGACCTTTACGCGTAAATGTATCAGCTTTCATCGACTGATACAGACGACTTCAAAACTTTGGTAAGCATTTCTCTTTAAAATTTATTGCACAAACCTCGTGGTTTTCGTAACGTGCCTATATATAAATCCTTATAAAAACCCAGTAAGAAATTGTAGATTTAATAATAATAATAATAATAATAATAATAATAATAATAATAATAATAATAATAATAATAATAGCCGTAAATCGCCAGTGGGGCAAGGCCTCCTGCTTGGGCAGGGGTGGCTCAAGTCTTGACCATCAGAAGAGCCGACCTGATGGTCTGTTTGCATTCCTAGTTCTTTGTCCAAAATTTCACTAGCACTGGTTGTTGCTCCCATCAAAGTTGGTTGACTGCGTCCCTCCACCGTGTTCTTTGGCGTCTTATTCTGGTCCACAGTCCTTCTAGCTGCAACTTGAACTCGTCCCCCATCTGGTTCTCGGTCGCCCACGGTTTCTCCAGCCAGTTCTTGGATCCCACAGTGTCGCCGTGTGTGCCCATCTGGTAGGATGCATTCGTACCACGTGTCCTCCCCAGCGCCATTTCATCCTATCAGCGAGTGTCACCACGTCCTCTACGCAGCTTCGCCGCCGTACTTCTTCGTTTCTGATTCTGTCCTTCAGGCTTATTCCGAGTATTTTCCTTTCCACTCTTCTTTGGCATCTTCCTAAATTTAATGCCTGTTTCTTGATGAGTGACCAGGATTGCGCCCCATATACAGACGTGGACAAATTATTAACAAAATTGACGATTTTTATGATAATTCCATTTACAAAATTTGACTTTTCAATTTAGACTACAGTTGAAAATGTTGCATATTTCTATAATTACAGTAGATATAAATATGCAAAAATGTAGGCTATTCTAAATTGAAGAGTCAAATTTTGTAAAAGATATATAATAAAATCTTCAATTTTGCTAATAATTTGTAAATATGCAAAAATGTCAACTGCAGTTTAAAGTGAAGAGTCAAATGTTGTAAAAATATATATAATATAAATATTCAGTTTTGCCAACAATTTGGACATATCCAAAATGTCACCTGTAGTCCAAATTGAAGAGTCGAATTTTGTAAAAATATACAAAAAAATCTTCACTTTCGCTAATAATTTGTAAATATGCAAAAATATCAATTGTAGTCTAAATTGAAGAGTCAAATTTTGTAAAAATATACAATACAAATCTTCGATTTTTTTCTAATAATTTGGAAATACGTAAAGATGTCAACTGTAGTCTAAATTGAAGAATCATATTTTGTAAAAATATATAATAAAAATCTCCAATTTTGCTAATAATTTGTCCACGTCTGTAGAAGTACAGGTGCAATGCAGCTGTTGAAGATCTGCCTCTTGTTCTGCAATTTCTGGCTCTTGTACATTAGGATGAAGTACATACTCCAAAACTTACTCCATGCCGATGCTATTCGTCTATCAATTTCTTTATCCATGCTGTTCTGAAATAATGTGGTCTGGCCAAGGTACCAGACAGATTCGATGTTCGCATTGTTGACGATCATCTGCCCTTGTGCGTAATTTGTCAGTACTTTGGTTTTGCTGGTGTTGATTTTTAGGCCTACTGCCACGCTTTCTTGGCACAATTCGTTCAGCGTCGCTTCGTTTTTTAAATAATGGATTAATAAAAAATTAGATTATCTTCGTCTAGGAACGACGTGCATTAAAATATAGATCGCAGCTTCTGAAGTGATTTAGCGATTGAGCGCGTGTTCATTCCTCGAATTCTAGTGCCATTCCAGTAAATGAGATCGAAGTGAGAGAGTTTTCGCTGGAATTCATTTGCTTCTTTCCACTTCGCTAGTTTCATTCCACATACACTGTCCACTTGACCTTAGGCTATAAAGTCAGTAAGGTCAGCCCCATGACTGGCCAGGAGTAGTTGGAGTCTAAAAGCTTGAAAGTAAACTGTACTTGTCCACTTACTGTTGTTAGAAATATTTTTATTGAACAGAACTAGACTCTTGCGGAGGTTCGTAAATAATTTGTTTTACGTGAGCAAGTGTTTTTTTCCTTTCTTATTATTTTGATAACTAGTTTACATCTGTATGTTATACAGAGTGATTCACGAGGATTTACCGTCACTTACGGAGATCATTTGCATAATATAAAATACTCTACAATGATAATATCGGAAAGTTCACGGTAAAAGTGGCGAATGGCTCGCCAGGGTTATCTAGCGGCAGGGATTGTAGGCAGCGAGGATGATGTGACGAATAGCGCGTTGAACTGTGATAGGAGCTTTATTCTTCAGAAAAACACATGCTGTCCTAAGGATTATTCTCATTATAGTTGTAGCCTACACAATGTCAGTTAAATGTGGAAATGTTTGTACTATGTTTTGTAAAAACTATGCCTAGCAAAATGTGCTAGATCTTTCTTCAGATTTCCAAAAGATTGAGATTGGGAGTAGTCATGTAAACACCAGTAGAATAGTACTATTCTGTTACAAGATGATGATGATGATTATTATTATTATTATATTATTATTATTATTATTATTATTATTATTATTATTATTACTACTACTACTACTACTACTACTACTACTGCTTCTACTACCGGCACTAGTTATTTGCTTTTGTCTTCTAGGTGTTCATATAGGTAAAAAAACTCAGACAGACGTTAGTTAATGAGGTTAAATAGGGCGCGTCAGCTATCGCTATTTGCGTCCTTATCTAAACTTCTTAAAAAAAAACAAAACACAAAATATATCATAAGCAAAATGTGAACATTAACTAAAACACGCTCTCAATAGTTCTAGATAAACGTTTAAAATTAGAGGGATAGAATATATTACAGTATGTACAAAAATCACAGAATATATTCGGATCATTTTTGATTATCGGACGTCAATAACCATAATTCGAAAGAATAGGGGAAAGTAAAAATAGGGTGTAATAAATTGGAAAGGTATATCGAAGTTTCAAATCAGTTGTAGGACTGTTAATTTTTAATACTCTGGTTTTAAAACAGACTGAAGATAATACTGGGTGTTCAGTTCAAATTGTGTCATGGCTCGCTGTATGCCGTCATATGGCTAGTCGATGAGCCTAGAGAATTCAATCTTCCTACACTTTCGCAGAGGTGTATTACCTACGTGCCAGAGAAGTTGCCTAGCGAGTACGGCGTTCATTCTGAAGAGTACTTACCGATACGTACGATAACGCCTGTAATGGCAGGAATGTGAACTGTTTGGAAACACGTACTGAGGTTTTTTTTTTCTTACTGTCGGGATATGGGGAGAGGGTTAAGACGATTTACGTATTTGTTGACATCAACTTCGACGGTCAACATGAACACGGAGCATTTGATTTGTATTGTGGAATGCTGCCATTACCGATGATAACAAATACCCTGCGTACGACTTGCCCGTGCAAAACATAGTTCGAAAGAGGTTATGGTTGTACACAGACAGTACAGACCGCCATCTTTTGCTACGACGTCCAAGTTATACCGTACACGTTCTCAAGTTCAGATTGAACACCTTGATTAATAGGCAACTTCTCTGACAAAAAATCTTAAACTCGCTTCAAATCGCTAGCCATATAACAGTGACGTCATGACACACCTTGAAATGAACACCCAGTAGTTATTCCTTCACTGAATTTAACAGCTCCTTCTTCTGAAAATATGAGTCAAAATAAAAGCACAATGAAAGAATCACGAAGGTCCCAAATAAACATGTTAGATCTTGCATGGAGGAAGCTGCGGGATTTCTAATATTAGACAAACGACAGACAATAGCCTACTCCTCTATCTTGTAATTAGATAGTGCATTATGTTAACTGAAACAGTTACTAAACTGCATAAATCTACTTTACATTGTTCATATAAAACACAATTTCTTTGTAGCCTGGTTTCTCCGTATAAAAATTGAAAGTCTTTACTTTTTCTATACAAATAGTGTGTCTTGGGATGCGTAACAAAAATGTGAATTGTTGATTTTGTGAAGAAAGTGGACTCATGTTTTTTCATAATAAGTGATGCAGGTAGTTATTCGGACAAATAATTTGTCTAGTCCTATATTTTAAAGGCATTAATATTTCACTAAATTAAGATCATTTTTTACGATGCAAGAAATTCTAAAAGAAAAAACTGGTACAAGCGGAGATGACAGCTCTAAACACAGCAAGTCCAAATGCTGATTTAATTAAAATTGTTCAAGATGATGAATTCATTAGTCACAAGTGTGCTTAAAAAGAAGGAAATGGAGAAACGATATTCCAGTTACTATAAACGTTTTGCCGCAACATTCCATTAATGTTCACCTCAAGACGATAGATATCTAAGAAGAAAATTATGTTTACCAACAGATTTCTCAAAAATTGACTTCATGAATTTGATATAGGCCTGGTATAAATCGCATCATTCTACAATTAATTATCAAAAATAAAATCCGATATTGTACCATTGAATGAAAAGGTTGTAACTATTATTGTTTAAGATGAAATGTCTTTGAAGGGAAACATAACTTATAATACTGAAACAGACACTTTGAGGGATTCATTGAATTACGTATAGATAGGCATAATCAACACACTTCAACTGACGTAAAATTTTAAAGCAAACTACGTATAAGTCATTTTCTATCAAAAGATACAATGCCTGCAGAAATCTTAAAATCACATATCCTGGATGTAAAGGATAAAATACAAGTTACAGGCTTTATCCCTAAAGCAGCGACTGTGCCAGTATCTTCACTCATAAATATTTCAATGTGCTAGTAAATTGGTACATCAAAAATAAAAGGGATAATCATTAGCCAAGGAACGAAAGTTTCTAGGTCGTGCACAACTTAATCATAATTACATTTGAAAATACGAGAATTGTTTCATTTCATTTCTATTCCAATAACTTTGTAACTACTTATTAATTTAAAATGTTGTGAACCTTCTGACTCTAAATAAAACTATTGATTTCCAACTTTTATTGACATCAAATGAACACTTCTCCGATTTTCCTCACGTAACCTAGCACGCCGCAAGGAGTGTGTAAACAATCCAAGCCGCTAGATAGCAGCACAGTCACTTTTCGCCGCCGCTTGCAATGCTAAACAGGAAAGCTTTCCAGTATTATTGTTATAGAGTATTTGATAATATACATGGCTCTCAGAGTAATGGGTTCTGTAAATATTTTGACTACCTGTGAGAGTTTGATCCTCAGTTCTTCTTTTCCCGCTGCTTAATTTCGAACTCCGATTCCAGTTGATTCTAGAGCGTTATATTTAAAACCACTTTAAAACAGAAAGAAACATTCATTTGTAATACGCGGATCTTGATTATATGTAGTATTTAATTTTATTTTATGCTCGACCAAGCTGAAATGTAGTAATTATACACCTGGTAGCAGACCTTTAATGCATGTCATTAAAGTACACCTACTCATTAAAGGTCAGGTCTTTCAGCCAATGACGACTCAGGTTACAACTGTTCAGCCAATGACAGGTCAGCTTTCTACCGTTATAAAACCGCAAGTATCGATTATTCTCGGATATGCAATCGAAAGAGAATTAGCGAAAAGTCACGGAGGCTGGAAATCCAATATTGTCGCAGAAGGTTATTTCTGTTACTATAATAATTAGCGTTAATTGTAAATAATATTCAAATAAATTAAATTTGTCATCTCGTTTTTCAATGTCTAATTTAATTTCAATGTTATCTCTGTAGGTTCTTATGACCTAGCAAGGTCAATGTGAACATCTGTTCCTCGGGAAAAATCAATACTTTCGCGTCTGCGCACATTTCACAACATACGGGACATTGGCCAAGGTCAGATACAAAGAAAATTAATAATATTAAGTTAGAAATATGGTCGAGCATAAAAAGTCGTATGAAACTCGCCTATAATGGTAATTAAGAAGCTCGTATGAAAATTATGAAACTCGCTTGCGCTCGTTTCATAAATATCCATACTCACTTCTTAATTACCTTCATTATAGGCTCGTTGCATAATGTACTATTATATAATCTCTATTGTATCTACTGCTACTACCGCTATTAGAGAAATTGAAAAATCCATATCTCCACCGGGAATAGAGCCCGCGACCATCCGGTTTGCAGCGTTACGCCTTAACTACTACACTATAGCGCACCCCACACAACCTCATTCTTTCCTTAAGTTCACATAATTAAAAAAAGTTTGATACAGGTGGTGTACAGCCTTGGATGATGATAAATAAAGATATCGAACCAGGTAATTGCTTCAGGTATAGGCCTACTGCTTCTTTGCTCGCCACAAAGAACTGAAGCACGATCCACTGAAATGCATGAGTGTTCACGGTACAAGTCGGTAAACATTCTATTTACGAGATGAGTTAGTAAGTTATACGAGAATTGGGGTCGCGACGGCAAATAGAGAACCCCGTTGGCATACGTTGTGAGTGCCATTATGAACTGTCTGAGTTACCTCTGTGGTATTTCTAAGACTAAAAACACAACCATGGAAATTGTATTAATTTCATAATATATGTCCTTATTTGAGGTTGTGTGGTAATGTACAGGGACATAATTTTATTTTTACTTCAATTTTTATTGTACCTGCGTTTCTAAATGTACTTGACTCCCACCCCTTTCACTAATGTCCTTGCTAACGTCAATCACACAAACTTACGGCCGCTGTTGCTAGCAGTGAAATAAACAGTACAGACTATAGTGTGTTTCAGAAATATATTGCATTTTCTATAGAAGAAAGAGCTTATATCATTGAAGTTTATTTTCACACGGTACGATGTGTAGCATGACTGAATTTATCTGTGTGGAATGAGCACAAGTGAAGATTAGAGTTACCGAAAGTACGGTACCCTATAATATGGTGCGGTACTTAACAGCATTATTTAAACAAGAGTTTTGCTTTACTGTTTGTAGGTATGATGGACGATGATGGAAAGTGGAATTACAATATAACCGAATGTGAACATCAGTTCTTTTCACAATTTCCTGATTATATCATTACGGAATATTTTCGTATAAATGTCATTAGTCTGGTAGATAAATTTAGAGCAACAGAATGTACAGAAACAAAGATGACAGAAGATGCTGTAGAAAGGATGCAGCGAGGTCGTAATAAGTCGGTCAAGAAGTTAGCTGTAGAAATTGGGGTTTCTTACGGAAGTGCTCACAAAATTTTCAGGAATAAATTACGTTAGTAATATACTCAATAAAGTAGACATTACATAATGAATATAACCGCGTTTGTGAAAAAAAAAATTGTTACTATTCTACTGTTTTTTTGATAAAATACTGTAAAAGTAATGATCAAACTGAAAACCGTAATACTGTATTTCCCTATAACATAAATGGATACACTACTTTTCTCTCCTCCTATAGCTAGTAAAATTATTTGCAACATAAATGGATACACTACTTTTCTCTCTTCCTATAGCTAGTAAAATTATTTGTTTACTAGCAACTCCAAACTCCTGTAATGGAAGAGGGGTAAGAGTGTCTCCGAGTATAGGCAGGTTAATGCTAAAAATGATGGTAAAAATAAAGTTATGTCCCTATATAACATAGTGCGAAGGTAGAGAGACGTGGATATTGAAGATGAATTTATTCCAATTAAAATTATTTTATGGACTTTAATATCTATTGCTTGAAATTTTATTATTATTATTATTATTATTATTATTATTATTATTATTATTATTATTATTATTATTAGCCTATTATTTATTTTTTTTTCTTCTATCCAGTTTTCATTTTTGGTGACACCCAACCTCAAGCATCTTGCTTTTTCGGGTGTGACCCAGTTACATTGTATTTATACAATAAATTGTAATATGTAGACTATTTTACTATGCGATTGGTAATCAATTTCGAATTTTGAAGAATATTCATATACGAGAATTACAATAATATTGTAAAATATTTGTTATTGTGTGTAATTTTTGTTTGCAATAAAATCTTTGTAATCTTTGTAAATAACTAGTACTAACGAGTGTTCACCAGAAATAACTTACATTTTGCTGAAGTAAATGCAGTCGGCCATTTACTATTATACAGTAAATGGAACGTGGAAACCGAGAAAGTAAAAGGACTTTATTTGGTATTCGTCCATCCATCGTTTATGTGTGTTCTGATCAATTGTGTTGGTAGTCATATATCAATAATAATAATAATAATAATAATAATAATAATAATAATAATAATAATAATAATAATAATCTAAACTAATAATAAATCTGTAGCCAACATTTTTCTGGTAATTTTCGATTTTCCAAAAATAATTGATGTTAACTTGTATAATTAACCATCCTGATACCGAAAATCGCTTTTTTGAAAATTTTATTTGTATGTATGTATGTCTGTCTCTCTGTCTGGATGTTTGTTACCTTTTCACGCGATCTGAACCGATTTATATGAAAATTGGAACATAAATTACGTTCGTTGTAACTTAGATATTAGGCTATATGGCATTCAAAATACTTTATTTAAAAGGGGGGTTATAAGGGGGCCTGAATTAAATAAATCGAAATATCTCGCTTATTATTGATTTTCGTTAAAAATATTGCATAACAAAAGTTTCTTTAAAAATAATTGCCGGTACGTTTTATTCTGTAAAAAATTTTGATAGGACTGATGTTTAATGAGATAAATAAGTTTTAAAATTACAATAACAACGCCATCTAAGGCACTGTACTCAAATAAAAACAAATGACTTCGTCTATAAGGGGCCTTGGACAACAATCGAAAACTATTAAACATAGCCTACAGAGAATTTTTCTGTGTATGTATGAAGTAATATCGGAAGCTAATTAATTGTTTAATTATTATTTCACAATTGGAAAGTATAGTTTCTCTAGATGGACATAATTCTACAATGTTACATCATACCGCCTACTCAGAAACGCTCCTTGACTTAATCATCACTAATAATCCTGCCAAAGTTCTCTCACATGGACAGCTACCTGCGTCTGGAATATCTTCCCACGATATAATATATGTAATATACGCATTGCAGTGTCCCAAATTGACAACCAAAATAGCTACTTATAGAGACCTAAAACGTATTGACAATTCTGCTTTAATAGAAGACGCATTACGTATACCCTGGGACGCAATATGGAAGTTGCGAACTGTGGACGAGAAGATAGAACAACTAAATAACTTTATTATAGACTTGTATGACCGACATGCTCCTCTAAAAACTAGACGTGTGAGAAGAATGCCTGCGCCGTGGATGACTGCTGACATACGCAACATGATGGCTGAACGAGATTCGGCATATCGAAAATATAGACGAGACAAAAACGAAACTAATTTTAACAGGTACAAGCAACTGAGAAACAGAACCAGCCAGACTGTTAGGAATGCTAAAATCCGACATGCATACAGCCTTATTGAACCAGGAACTAGCCCCTCCACGCTTTGGAAACATGTGCAGACAATGGGATTAAGACAGACAAAGATCCAGGTAGACGGCAACTCAATCTCACTGGAACGGCTCAATGACCACTTTACGAAAACTCACACTATAACCCTTAGCCCCATTGACAAACAACAGACAATCGATGAACTCTTAAACCTACGGACCAACCCCTCAAGGGAAAAATTTCACTTTTGGTATATTACGCAATCTGACGTAAAGAAAGCCCTGAAACGAATCACAACTAAAGCAGAAGGACCAGACCACGTCAATATTTCGTTATTAAACAAAATCATAGACGTAATACTACCGACTGTGACCCACATTTTCAATGCCTCAATTATGACTTCGACTTACCCACAGCAATGGAAACTCGCTTTTGTCCACCCAATTCCCAAGACCAAAACACCGACATCTTATAACGACTACAGACCTATCAGCATCCTACCTGCCCTATCTAAAGCATTGGAGCGCATTGTGCACAAGCAACTGACAGAATACTTAAACAAATACAAACTTCTCGACTCTTATCAGTCAGGTTTCAGAGCCGGACATAACACAAGTACAGCATTACTTAAAATCACGGAAGACCTACGCGAGGCCCGGGACGAACGTAAATTGACAATAATGACTTTACTTGACTTCAGCAAAGCCTTCGATTCTGTAGACATTGACTTATTAATATGTAAACTCAGAAGACTACACCTAGAAGAGCACGTTGTCCTGTGGTTTGACTCTTACCTTAATGGCCGCCAACAAAGTGTGATAGCTGGAAATCGTTCTTCCCCTTGGCAGGCCGTAAGGTCAGGGATCCCACAGGGATCAGTTCTTGGCCCTTTACTATTTACAATTTATATCAACGACATATCAGAATCTCTAAAGTACTGCCGACACCATCTCTATGCAGACGACCTTCAAATATACATAAAATTCCACACTGACGAAATAAATGATGCAATAACTAAAATTAATGACGACCTGAACTCAATCTGCACATGGATACGGAAAT
This sequence comes from Periplaneta americana, assembly GCF_040183065.1. NCBI lineage: Eukaryota > Metazoa > Arthropoda > Insecta > Blattodea > Blattidae > Periplaneta > Periplaneta americana. The sequence goes on along the minus strand of NC_091121.1, from coordinate 171,710,725 downwards.
TCCGACTTAAACTAAATCCAGAAAAATCACAGTCAATCATTGTGGGCCATTCACGTTTGTTAAGCACTATTACCATACCAAATTTGTCCCCGATTAAAATACACGGCACCGAAATTCCGTTCAGTGAATCAGTAAAGAATCTAAGTATTTATATGGATAAAAGTTTAAATTGGAACATTCAAGTTGCAGAAACCTGCAAAAAGGTATTTTCATTAATCCACTCGTTTAGACGATTGAAGAATTTTCTACCCCTTTCCATGAAAAAAATGTTAGTGCAAACACTCGTGATGCCCCACTTCGATTACTGTGATATTCTGTTTACTGACCTAAGCGTTACTTCGGCGCAGAGACTACAACGTGTTCATAATATGTGCGTCCGTTTCGTCTGCAATATTCGCCGGGCTGATCACGTAACACCATCCCTCGAAATGTTGTCCTGGCTCCGTCTAGAAGATCGTAGGAAAATCCACTGTCTTTCCCTTCTCTTTCACATATTACATTTTTCCACTCCTGTCTATCTTGCGTCTCGTTTTCAAAATTTATCCACCCATCATAACCTAGACACACGATCACAACACTCCTCAATATTATCCATTCCCTCCCACCGAACATCCTCATATTCATCTTCTTTCACTGTGGCTGTTCCTCGACTTTGGAATTCCCTACCGAGTAATGTCAGGGACTGTCAGACATCAAATCAATTTAAGAATAGGTTAACGAGATATTTTTCTAACAATTATTGTCAACAATAATAGCTGTTTCAGGTTTCTCAGTGTTTAATGGTTATATATATCACAGATAAATATATAAATTATCTCATTATTATTATTATTATTATTATTATTATTATTATTATTATTACTACTATTATAATTACCATTATTATTATTATTATTGTTATTATTATTATTATCATTATTATTATAACTATTTCTTACCAGTATTTATTATTGTCACACTAACATTAGTTATCCAATTTTCATCATTTACTTTCATGTTATTAATGTAATAACTATGTAAGCAAATGTATTTAATTAGAATTAGAGTCTGGCTGGGCGGAAGAGAAGGCCTACTGGCCTTAGCTCTGCCAGATTAAATAAATAAATTATTATTATTATTATTATTAACTTCTGAAACATATAGCAAGTAATATAAAGTATACACATTAAAACTAAATGATATGTCAATCTTCATTAAACTATGGTTGCATGTAATAACTATTAGGAAACATGTTAAAGGAATTGTCTTTGCACCAAATGATTGCTCTCTGGACCAAAATGACCGCATTTTAAATATTTAAATAGAATTTAAATTAAGTAACATATTAAACGATTTATCCTTCTATCAACCACTAATGTTCCCTGAATCAAACGTCCTATTTTAATTATGTAATTATTTATATTTATTTCTAACAGGTGCAGCGGAGCGCACGGGTACGGCTAGTAATAATAATAATAATAATAATAATAATAATAACAACAATAACAATAATAATAATGAAAATGATAATGATAGTAATAATGATAATTATAATTTTAAGGTTATAATACGTACAGATATCCTTCAGCTTTCGTCGGAATTTTCTGTTTCATTGCCTTACGTGGGGATAAAGGTTAAACGTTCTAAGGCATCCCCACTGTGAAAATAAATGGTCTAAGCTTTGTTCATTGTGAGTTATTTAAAGCCGTGTATTAAGTTCTGCACGCAACGACTCCAATATTGGGAGGATCGATATAAAACGTCATCGTAGTAGACACTTGTTACGAAACGTCTGTCTAAAAGAGAAAGAAGTATCCAATTAAAGATGTCGTGGACTCCGTGCCTCTTCGATTGTCCAGTTGTATACTAGACCAGCGTTTCTCAAACTATGGTCCGCGGACCATTTGTGGCCCTCGAGATCTGCCCTTGTGGTCCTTCAAAAAAGTCCGAAGAAAAAATAAATTCAATCGAATTTCGTATCACACTATAGCTGAAAATCTCATGGCCAGTTTGTCCAAGTAATGTTTAATTTTGCTTAACGAATGTTAAATTAACAGTCGGTTTATTTTTAACGCTTTGTTAATGTATTTTCCTTTTGTTCAACGTAATTTTGTTTAAGATAACCAACACTTAACTATAACGTCTGTTAGCACTATTTTAACTGCTCAACAGCAGTTGGTAATGATTCTACACATGTAAGACAATTTTCGATTGGCTAAATTAATCTTTAAATTCTATATTATAGAGTGAGTCATGAAACTTGCATAAAATGACAACCTGTTATAGTAGGCCACGCTCCATATACAAACAGTTGACAAATGAAAGTTGTAGGTGACGTGCTGAATAATAATTACAAAGTAAGGTTATATCTCCTCATTGCGATTATGGATACGAAATGCGAAATAAATAAAATAGCACTGATGTATTTAAACAGTCCAAAGTATTTTTTTAATGTAAAATTACCAGTCATATGCTAAACATTCCCTACAGAGAGACACAAAATATTAATTTCGCAACTTCTGTCCGAACAGCTGTGGGAACATTGGCCATATTTAACTAACTGTTAAACGAGTTAACTGCCCGAAATCTTACATTTAAAATTAACAAACTGTTAACAATCTGTTAAAGCAAACTGGTGTTGAAAACATACAATTTTATTAATTAACAAACTGTTTAGAGTTTAACAGTCGTTAAATTTTCTAACAATACTTGGAAAAACTGGCCATCAGAGTTTGGAAATGACACATGGCAATCACCTTCCACTTTTTCTCCCAGTACTGACATTTCATGAAATTTATTACCCTACCTGTCTACCGACTTCCCAATGTACTCTCAACAACAAAAGAGGAATTTGAAGTACTGTCAACGTGGTGTTTCTCGCCATCTTTTCCCTGCACACCTGGCGCCTGTAACCCAGCCAGGGACCACCCGAATTCATAACAGAAGACCAAAGTACCGAACCTTTTCATGTATTTATAACTTTCTTAATAGTTTTGTCGACACCCAGTCTGCACATTGAAATGGTCACGTACCGTATGGTGTACACCAATAATACAACTCTGAGGTCACAATTTGAAACATATTTTCCAAGTAAATATGACGAATTTTCATGGGTTCATGATCATTTTCATTCTGATATTGAAAATAAACTTTTATAGAGTGAAAGAGAACAGTTAATTGGACTCTCGAATGACACCGGACTTAAATGAAATTCTAAGCGAAAGATATGGTTAATTTCTGGACCTCATCACAAATGAAAAGAGAATATAGTGAAATGTAGTATGGTGCTTTAGAGATTATAATTCAGTTTGCATCTACGTACCTGTGTGAGAAAGAGTTTTCATCACTAACGCTAATAAAAACAAAGCAGATTACCAAAATCGACTCGATGTATGTGACGATCTCCGACTTAAGCTTGCCAGCATACATCCAATATAAAACAACTGTGCAAGAATCTCATTAATGTTAGTACCAAAATTTATTTATTTATTTATTTATTTATTTATTTATTTATTTATTTATTTATTTATTTATTTATTTATTTATTTATTTATTTATTTATTTATTTTAGTTAATTAGTTAAAAATGATCTAAACTCTGATACCTTGAATTATTTTAAAAACTAAAATGAATTTTCTTCTATTAACATTAACTTAATCAGTTAATATATATATATATATATATATATATATATATATATATATATATATATATAATTTTAACTGGTAATGGAAATTAACGGAAAAATGCTGAACGGATTTTAATAAATAATCCCTCATTTTGAAGCTTGGAACTCAAGGTTTTTCAGAAAAATAGTAGTTTTCAGTGAAATGTCAATTTTCAACATAATTTTCCTATTTTCCAAAATCCATCTGTCGTCAGTTTTGAGAACTAGCTAATTGCATTTCAGAATAAGACAAAACACACACTAGAGTAAGCAATATTACACGAAGGCCATGATCTGCAATAATGCTGACATATTTAGAGCTCAAATTAAATTGGTAAATTATTTTTTTAGTAAGTTAAGTTTGTACTTAACTTACTAAAAATAATTTACAGGTTCGAGTCTGTGGTGTGTAATTTTCTGGGTACAGCTGTGTATTGAATATTAAAAACTACAAAACTTGAGGTGGTTTGATGACATTATTACCATTAGAAATGAAATATTATAGTAGTTAATGCCATGAAGTGACTATTTTTCATTAATTATACATGAAGAGTGCGCGGGAAAAACGATGAATGTCACAGTTTTGTTAAGGTTGATGTCATTATCTAATTCAATGGATCACTACGAAATTTAATGTTGTTCTTATGAAAAATGGTAAAAAGGAGAATTATCACCACGAATACAGTAATCCTTTCCTTTATTTTCTATGGAAACAGCACTACATCTTGCAGTTATAGACTCGATTAGATCATTATCTAATCCTTAACAGAAATGTGACATTCATCGTTTTCCCGCGAACTCTTCACATATTAATGCTGTATTGATGATATGAAAGTGAAACGTTTTGGGGTTATATAAGTAGATGTAGAGAATAACTTAAATTAGATTTTGATTTCTATATTTTACTGAGTGGCGGCTATATAGTAAATATAGTATGTGTTACTGAAAGCTATAAAACTTACGTAAGATAATAATATTATTAAAAATCAAATATTGTTATAGTTATTAATCAAGTGGGGTTGGGTCTTTTTCATATATTTAATGACGGTGTGGTGTAGATATTTTTGTGCGTGATTCTCTTGAGTATTGGCTCGAGAGAGAGTATCTTTCATTATTATGGAAGAAAATAACTTTCAGAATGTCTGGTATTCTTCATTGAAAATAAATCTGAAAAATGTTTATTTGAACGTCTAATGAACTTAGTTTGCAGCATTTGCTGCACAAGCCACTAATACTAATATAAAATTAATTGAATTAAATGAATTTTAATTAATTCTATTTTGAAATATAAGTATACTGGTATTCGAATGTGCTACAAAAATGATAAATTTGCTTTCGAAGGGAACAAAAGTAAGGTGGTCCGCGGAACTGTTCTGCCTTAAAAAGTTTGAGAAACGCTGTTCTAGACTATATCGTCCCTCCTCTGACAAACTAGCGAAAATGACAAATAAGCGACCCTGTACTTAAGGTCTATATTGTACTATTTAATAGCACAATATAGACCTTAGTGCAGGGTCGCTAATTTGTCACTTTCGCTAGTTTGCCAGAGGAGGGACGATATGAAGGACTGAACGTCATTTCGTATTACATTGCAGCTGTCAAGTTTTTGTACTTGGCGGTATCTGCTTTCGAAGTTAAACACACAGCAATTCTCGATATCATATTTGGTTTAGAACATGCGAAATTCTCTTTTACAATTGATGCTGGATTAGCCTGGGCTTGTGTGTTGAGAATTCGGAGCGTCGATGGAACGCAATCTCCCGCGCGGCTATCAATCCGCCTGGAATCCTCCTCCTCCGCTTCCGAACAAATGAAGAACGTGCGGCGGTCTGCTCTATTCTGGGACCAGCACGGTGTTGAGGACAATGCGCCGTGCTATTTTTATAACGCATCCCACAATGCTGTTCTCCTCAGCTCCGTACCAAATTACAAAGCTATAATAATTGAAACACAGCTTTAATCCTGATGTAAATGGGATTTGTTTTTCTGCCTTTTTGCTGAGCTAATTCTAATTAAGATACAAGATGAGAAAATGTAAAAATACGTTTCTCGTAAACGTCCATTCACACTTTTATAGTCTTTAATTTCCTCCTAGGTATAAGTAAGACTTACAGTGAAAGTGCTGAGTATTTACGAGAGATATTGTTTTCAATTCAAAGACTAGGCAAAGACAAGATACATACCAGTAGGTACAAAAAGGGAGATCAGAAAATTAATCACTGATGAACTACAAATAATGCCCATGGCTTGTCGGTATATCTTTTCATTAATAATCTTCCTCGTATATAATCGTGAAAAACTTTGTAACTAATTAAACAGTTCATAGCATAAATACATGTAAAAAAATTACTTTCATACTCCATCGGCAAGTCTATTGTGCTATCAAAAAGGAGTGCATTATATGGCAGTAAAAATTTTTAATAGCCTCCCTATCGATATAAAAAATGAAACTCAAAACATAAAATTACTTAGGGCCAAATTAATGAAGTACCTAATTTCTCAAGCCTTCTATTCTGTAGGTGAATTCATGACATTCAATAACGCTTCATAAAATTTATACTAAAACTATGTGTTGTACTAGTAGACTATATTGTAAATTTCGTCTGTATATATTTGATCTAGACTGTGACTATAAATTAAGACTTTATAATAGTATTAAGTTTTTTGACTTGTTCCATATTCTAGCTGTAAGCAATGTATGAATGCCATGGAATGTTAATAAATAGAATACAATACAATAGGCCTAAAACGTTATTGAACAAGTGATATTTACTTCACTGCAAGTCTAGTTTTTCCGGTGAAGCTCCCTGTGAATCAGACTTGAATGATTTCAAGGGAAAAATTGTTCTGGGGCAGGGTATCGTTCCCGAGGTCCACACCTGTGGAGTAACTGTTAGGCCCGGGTTCGAATCCCGGTCGGGGCAAGTTACCTGGTTGAGGTTTTTTCCGGGGTTTTCCCTCAACCCAATACGAGCAAATACTGGGTAACTTTCTGTGCTGGACCCCGGACTCATTTCACCGGCATTATCACCTTCATCTCATTCAGACGCTAAATAACCTTACATGTTGATAAAGGGTCGTAAAATAACCTACTAAAATTAAAAATACATACATACATACATACATACATACATACATACATACATACATACATACATACATACATACATACATACATACATACATACATACATACATACATACACACACACACATACATAGCATTTGATGTATTTGTAGTGTTCTTTGTATCGTAGTTTTACTCTTGGTTGAGTATTAGAGAAGGCCCTAGGACCTTAACTCTGTCAGTTTAAATAAAAACATTTGTCGGTCTGAGTGGCGCAGTCGGTATAGTGCTGGCCTTCTGTGCCAGAAGTTGCGGGTTCGATCTCGACCTAGGCCGATGGCGTTTAAGTGTGCTTAAATGCGACAGGCTCATGTCAGTAGATTTACTGGCATTTAAAAGAACTCCTGCGGGACAAAATTCCGGCACACCAGCAACGCTGACATAACCGCGGCAGTTGCGAGCGTCGTTAAAACATTATTATTATTATTATTATTATTATTATTATTATTATTATTATTATTATTAGTAGTATTATTATTATACATGCATACGTACATTCATGCATAAGTAGGCCTACGTGTATATATGTGCTACATATAAAGCACACGTAAATAAATTCTTACACACTTACATATATACAGACACACACTGTAGGCATATGTCAAAAATAGGATGTTCAATGTCATGCAATTATGAAGACAATATTTGCAGATAAGTAATATGTTTATTTTTATTCAAGACGTAACTACATTACTAATGACATTGCACACCTACAAAAGTATTATCTATACTCTTTTGCATACATAGAACAACGTGAAGTTAGAAAAATTGAAATATGTTTACGATATAAGCCGTCAGAGGTATGAGAAATTTCAATATCAATACCGGAAAATTGAACATAGATTTTGTATATTGTTATCGCACCGTGACTTGACATTGAGGAAATTGTTAAAATTTCTGTCTTGATATATTTCATTACAACGGGTTAGTCTGATGATACCCTAATCCATACCTGCACAAACAGCGCTCAACGAGCGCGCGCGCTCCTTCGGAGCGGAAGAGCCTTGTTTACCGCTCGCAGAAACGGAGAGGAAGATACATCAGAATGACATAGACTTGCTATAGGTAGAGGAGAGGGAAACGACCACTCATTTATCTAGTGGAGTGCAGTGTGTAGGCCTATTCTCAGTAACTGTTTCACGTTGCTTACCTACTGCTACAGTACAATATGGAGGAATCTAAAAGACGGAACATAACATTTAACATTTAACGATTTACAGCTCGAACTTATTGATCTTCAATGTGACCTAAGGGCTAAAGATTGTTTGAATAATACTACTAGCCTGGTTGAGTTTTACAACATTAGCAATAATATCCACGACTACACAGGCTGGCTGTGAAAATGATTGCTATGTTTGGGTTAACATTTATATTTGTGAGCAACTGTTTTCTATAATCAACTTTAATAAAGGCAGACATCGAACATCTGTAACTGATGTTTCACTATGATCATTAGGCTACTGTTCCTTTCAGCTGACAGCAGCATAAAACCTCGTTTTTATGCATTGATAAATAAAAATATAACAAACTGATAGAATTTCTATTATTTCTGTATAGTAAATATTTCTTTATTAATTAATAATAGTCCAAGATAGTTTTGCAAACACCGAACGGGAATTCATTGCACAAACACTGCTAATAGTACTTCCTTTGTGTATATTTTGTACGAGATCACCCCTTCTTCCAGTCCACCCTTATACAGAGCGCAGCTAATATCTGCATTCCGCTCATGAGCTGTGAGCCGTCTCGGAGAGCGCAAACCTTGTGCAGGCCTGACCTAATGTGTGTCAGAGAATATTATATATTTTTTTATGCTCGACCATGCCGAAATGTACTAATTATACACCTGGTAGCAGTCCTTTAATGCATGTCATTAAAGTACACCTACTCATTAAAGTACAGGTCTTCAGCCAATGATAACTCAGCTTACATGTGTTAAGCCAATGACAAGTCAGCTTTGTACAGTTATAAAATCGCAAGTATCGATTATTCTCGGATATACAATCGAAAGAGAATTAGCGAAAAGTCACGGAGGCTGGAAATCCAATACTGTCGCAGAAGGTTATGTTCTGTTACTATAATAATTAGCGTTAATTGTAAATAATATTCAAATAAATTCAATTGTCATCTCGTTTTCCAATGTCGAATTCAATAATCAAGGTTATACTATTATAATATTATCAAGTTTAACGAGATTACATCAAGGTCAATGACATTATTGTTCCTCGGAAAAAATCAATACTTTCGCGTCTGCGCACATCTCACAATTCACGACCTAGAACAAGGTCACTTCCGACCTTGTCAGATACAAGTAAAATGTATACATCTGAATACCGGTAATTTCAAGTTAGAAATATGGTCGAGCATAAAAAGTCGTATGAAACTCGCCTATAATGGTAATCAAGAAGCTCGTATGAAAATTATGAAACTCGCTTGCGCTCGTTTCATAAACATCCATACTCGCTTCTTAATTACTATCATTATAGGCTCGTTGCATAATGTACTATTAAGGTCCACTTACCAAAAGCCGGGGCAATAAATAAGTTAACGATAGCAAATTCTTGAAATGGAGGCAGAAAATTAAGAGTATTAGAAAGAAAATTTAAGACTCCACGTAATATTTGTTAACAATATATTCAGAGTTCAGGCTGTTTTATTTACAGACGGTCGTCTTTATGTTCTGGTCGACCACAGTCCGTCATTGACTCCTCTGATCGAGTGGTTACGAACCATTCTTTGATTTTTGGGCAGCGTGTTCAAGGAACAATGGGCATTAAGGATGATAATAGGTGGTTAGAAGTATTCCAACAAGTCTGTGTAGACCGTAATGTTCCGGTCTTCTTGTTTGTGACGGGGGAGTTGGAGAAAGGGGGGGCCATGCGCAGAGGGACTGATCGCCGCTCGCTCAGTACATAACCAAGTTCTCCGAGCCATAGCGGCATCGATTCGTTAAAGCGGACGTATTAAATTACATATAAATGAGAATTCTGAGATAGTCTCAATAGTTTGGTTGTATTCTAAACGTCAACCTAGCTTTTATGATTTGAGGAGCATCGATTCAAAACGTATTTTGTGCAACTTAAAAATTTTTTACACGAACGACGAAAAACTGGATTACTCGTAAACCGGAGAAGTTTTCAAAACACTACACAAAACCATTTTTAAGTACTGGTTTCACAGTTTACAAATATGACGACTTGGAACCATCAGACTTCACAGCATGAAAGATAAATAAATAGAAAGTAACAAATTTAATTTCAACTACTGGGGGACTTAATACGTTTTGAAACGATGCTCCTTATTTTATGTCCTAACAAAGTCATCACTTTCCTCATTCAATGGAAATCATCCATAGCTCAGTGAAGTGACTGCTGCTTACCGGAGGTGCCTTGCTTTGAAATTAGAGGGATATGGTACAAGATTTTATTTTAAAAAATGGTTACGTAGTAGGTTTTCTTTGAGCATCTTGACATTTTGTTTTAAAGTTCTTTGTTGTTTCCATTTTCTGCATTTTAATCATGATATTGTCTCTGATAAATAAATAATTGTACAGGGACATCATTTTATTTTTACTAACATTTTTAATATTAACCTGGCTATACCTTTAGAGAACCTTCTTCCACGACTGGAGTTCGATGATACCGGCGTAAAACACAAACAAATCACTTTACTAGATATAGGAGGGAAGAAAAGTATTTCATCCATTTACGTAAGTAAACTAGAAAATATCGCGATTTTGAATTCGATAATTTTCATTAAGTTTTTGTTTAATCAAAATGCAGTACTGTATTAAGAATAAGTGTTTTTACTCACGAACTGAGTATTCATTATGCAGTGTATATTATACTGTCTACAGCACATTACCGTACAATATAGAGAATGAAGTTCAATTGAAAAATAATCGTAATATGGATATTTAAACACATTTTTGAAAATGGTGGTCGTTCATTTCGATACACGTTTCAGTTCTTTTGTGGATACTATCGCACTATAGACTATTGCATCTAATTCCAATTACCAGTTTCGTCCTTCGTACTAGTAACTCATGTCGAAATAATTCTGTACCTACTCTATAAAAGAGTACCTTACGTACTGTAAATTAATCTTCACTTCTGCCCGACCCGCACAGATAAAATTACTCAGACATGCTATCTACTGTCCGTCCAAGTGGTTATGCCGCAGGATCGTAGAAAGGAGAGAAATCACGTGACAGTTAATTACTTAACGAGGCCCTTTCATTTAAGTTATTTTAAACAGTTGTATAATATTACGTAAACGTCCAATTCCTAACAGAAATTAATCTTTTCAGAAAAGAGCTAAGACAGCCCTGCTTTTACAGAGGGGCGTGCAGAAGTAGGTGGGGGGGAAATTGGGATGCGACGTAGGCAAACGGACAGTACCAGTGCTAAAATATGATTCAATATTGAAAGTTCTTTCATCACTGGAAAACGCGAACATATTTCTGGAACGTACTATACTCACTAACTCAGTGCTGTTTACTATATGCAGCCTTGGTTCTGTCTGGAGGACAGTTGGAACTTCATTAGTAGAATGGGTGGGAGTGAAGTACATTCAAAAACTCAGGTACAATAAAAATTGAAGTAAAAATAAAATGATGTCCCTGTATATCTTGATTGCACAACTTTTAACACTATCACTTCGGAATATGTATGATGAGAACTTTCTTGTGTTAAATATTAACGTACCTTGTTAATATGTTTCGACCTATTTTCGGTCATCTTCGGAACTGGTTGTTGTTGGTCTTGGCGCCTCTTGTTTCCTGTGTGGGTGTGTTCGTAATGTAGAGTCAAAGAGTGTGTATGTTTTGAAATTGAGTTGTGTGTTGAGAATATCATTGGGGTGTGTTTTCGTGTGTCTGTATGTTTCATATTGTTCTAGTGTGTTGAGTTTCTGGATTTTTGGTTGGATGTGCAGTATTTCCATGTCTGTGTTGATGTCTCTGTAGGTGTGGTTGGCATTTGTGATGTGTTCTGCATATTCTTGTAATTTTTAATATTGATTCACTTACCGCTTACATATTCCTTGAGTGTAACTTCTAGCCTTATATTATTTTGTAATCATTATTTAGTATGTTGGCATTATTTTACTCGAATTGTGCTTGTATAACTATATAAATTTGTGTTAGTGTTCTTTAAATATTAGTCTGTAAAAGCTTTGTATCTGGCTAAGTGGAAGAGAAGGCCTGATAGCCTTAACTTCGCCAGCATAAATAATAATAATAATAATAATAATAATAATTATTATTATTATTATTATTATTATTATTATTATTATTATTATTATTATTATTATAACGTTATTTATTTTCATGACTCTCTTACAAAGTGAAATTTTCTATAATTCACACTCCCTAACAGAAAGTTGAGATAAAAAGTCATTTTTCTTCGTTTGTTTCACGTGGCTACATTTTGGTATTTCTTTGAGGTCAACCAAAATACGATCATATCTTATCCCATATCTGAGTATTTTGTACGTATATATTGGTGTCTCTGCATATGCAGAATGTACAGTAGTGACAAAAAAAACCGGACCGACCCTTTTAGCTGATTTCAGAGCCTTGTTCACCCCAGAGCACAATAGACTAGTAACTAAGACTTTCGTTGTTCGAATCCTGCCTGGGAAGGAAAATTTTTTTTGTTTCTTATTAACATTTATTCCAATACTTTTCGATTACTGGTAAAAATTCATGCTCTGGGAATAATAAGTTAATTAAGTAGTAAAATATCGCTGCAATCGAAAAGTATTGGGAATAAATTTGAATAAGAAACAAAAAGTTTCCTTCCCACGCAGGAATCGAACCACGAAAGTCTTAGTTACCAGTCTATCTGGAGTGAACTACTGGATTATTTAGCTCCGATGGAACTGATGAGAGCGAGATGAGGCGGAAGATTCGACATATATTATCTGACATTCTACTTGCTGTTGGGAAAAACTTCGGAAGAAGCCCAGCCAAGCAATCAGCTCAAGCGGGAATCGAACCCACGCCCGAACGCAACTCCGGATCAGTAGGAAACGCGCTACCGTCTGAGCCACGCCGAATCATGTATGTTTGAAGAGTAAATGCTAAAATTTATTTCACTAAAAAATTCTCTTGTTACGTGTTCCATTTTTCACAAGTCTGTAGGAAGTGAAACTATTGTTTCATCCGTAACTGTTCTAGACGTGACCTTTAAGTTCTCTTTTCGTAAAGTAAAGCATTTGAGAATGTTTAATACGGCATCCTATGACGTCAGACATTTAAACAATAAATCCACCGTCTAAGGTCGTAGTTCAGTAGTTAGCTCCATCTTCAATTTGTCAGAGAGTTTGGAATGAAAAGAGAACCCAATTCACCATTCTGGCCCCAAGATGATTTATCAAAAGGTTTCATGATTTATTACTTGGCTTAATGTTTAAAAGTGTGCGGGGTAACAAGTTACCTTTAAAATATGGGTGAAGAGGTACCGGTGTGGCTCAGTCTGCTGGCGCGCTTGCCTGCCTATTCGGAGTTGCGCTTGGACGTGTGTTCGATTCCGGCTTGAGCTGTTTACGTGATTGGGTTTTTTGCGAGATTTTTTCAGCCGTAATGCGAATGTCGGGTAATCTACAGCGAATCCTCGGCCTCATCTCGCTATTACCAATCCCAATGACGCTAAATAACCTAGTAGTTGATAGAGTGTCGTTAAATAACCTAGTTAAAAATAGTAAACTTATGTTTTAAGAGTAAAAATGCTGCTTACGTAAGAACGTCTATGAGAAGAAAATATAACTAATATACCTTAAGAGTTCGTCAGTTACATGCAGATAATGCTTGAATCGGTAAGAATTAAAAGGCACTAAGTCACATGTTTTGGTAAAGTGAGTTGCTTCTTATATTTTAAAGACAGCTCTATCGATTGGTAATGAAAGGAACTGCCTACAACAACTGTGTAGGGGAGTAGATCACAACCTATTTTTATACAGGGACATCACTTTATTTTTACCAACATTTTTAACATTAACCTGGCTATACTCGGAAACACTGTTGCCCCTTTCCATTACAGGAATTTGATGTTACTTGTGCAATATGTAAACAAATCATTTTACTAGGTATAGGAGAAGAGAAAAGTAGTGTATCTATTTATGTTGTAGGGAAATACGATATTACGATTTTCAGTTTGATCATCACTTTTACGGAATTTATCAAAATACAGTAGAGCAGTAACATTTTTTTTCTAAAATCTCAACTTTTCAGGCGGCTATGTTCGTTATGTAATGTCTACTTTATTTAGCATATTAATTATTGATGTTAACATACAATATAGAGAGTACATTTAAATTGAGGGGGTCATAAGTAAAGGGCTGTAAGTGCACTTAAGTTACTTTTGAGAAAATGGGGATTAAATATTTAAGCTTTCGTAAAACCGGTGAAATTTTTATTTAAATTTTAATGTGTGATGCGATTAAAATATCCCTTTGCCACTAAAATTTTAGATACTTTAGCTTACATTGGATGCACTTAACTCATGTTATTACAAATGTCACTAGCATTCCTTTGCTTCTAGCCACCTCAATTCAAAATAAGCTAATATGAATTTTTAAACAAGTTGCTGAAAATGGTTGCCGTTCATTACAATGCAGGCTTCAATTCTTTATGCATATTATTAAAAGCATTTTGAATCATATCCTCTGAAATTGAATTTATTGTTTCTTGAATATAATTTTGTAGTACGATATTATTAATATAGGTTCTTTCTTCTATAGAAAACGCAACCATATTTCTGAAACACACTATACACTGCTTGAAGACTTCGAATGCAACAGCGGCTGTAAGTTTGTGTGTCTGACGGGAGCAAGGACATTAGTGAAGCGGTGGGAGTGAAGTACATTCAGAAATGCAGGTACAATAAAAATGCAAGTAAAAATAAAATGATGTCCCTGTAGTTGTTGATGAAAGGAACTAACAGTTACACTTAACTCCGTTTAATTCCAAAAGTTCCATCACCTGTCTTGACACTGGCTTCAATTAAATGAATATGCATCTACATGGAGTAAACCTTTGTACCGTTTCAAAGTTTAATTTGTTAGCTTTTTAAGATTTGTTCGGAATTATTTAGGAAAAAGTAGTTTGTAATGAATTCTGAAGAAGAACAAGGTCACTTACGACTCTCTTTTGTTAGTAAAGATAAGACTCAAACCGCTTAGAAATTTATAGGAAAACTTTCATAAGTCTTCAGTTTATACCACTGGAAAGGGTCTTTACATTTGGTCTGAAGCCGTTTTCCTGATAGAGGATGTTCGTTCTTTGATTGCGATAGGAATTTTGGCCTTACAAAACGTGCTGTAATTTAATGTTTGCAGAAATAACAATAAATAATCAGATGTGCTAATTTATTGTCTGATACTTAAGTAGAATTGGAAGTGACTGAGTACAATATATTCATTCATTTCTGTAATGACTGTAATGATCATAACAGAATGGAAGCAACTATGTACAATATATTAATAATTGATTAAATGGCGATCTTACCCGTGTTAATTATGTAAGCATGGGCGGCTTACAGCTGTTTCGGTGCTACTTGACACCATCCTCAGAGCCTTCTGTGTCTCGGCGTCATCTCACCTTCGCTGCCTGTTGTGTGGGTGCGTTCGTGTGATAAAGATTTGAGTCAAATTGTGTGTGTGTTCTGAAATTGATCTGTGTGTTGAGAATTTGATCAGGGTGTGTTTTAGTGTGTCTGTATATTTCATATTGTTCTAGTGTGTTGAGGTTTTGGTTTTTGGGTTGTATGTGTAGGATTTCCATGTCTGTGTTTATGTTATTGCATGTGTGGTTTGCATTAGTTATGTGTTCGGCATATGTAGATGTATTGTGTCCTCTGGTTATTGCTTTAATGTGTTCTTTGTATCGAGTTTGGAATTATCTGCCTGTCTGTCCAATGTAGAAACTGTCGCATGTGAGTTTGTATACGTCTGTGTGGTTGTATTTATTTGTTTGTGTTGTTTTCGTGTTGAGATGTCTTTGTAGTGTGTTTTCTGTTCTGTATGCTATGTTGTATTTCTGTTTTCTGAATGAGGATGCGATCTTGTGTGTGTTTTTGTTTTCGTATGTTAGTGTGATGTATTTCTTGTGTTCTTGTGTTTGTGTTGTGTTTTGTGTGTTTTTGTGATTTTTTAAGTTTTTGTTTTGTCTTCCTTATGATGTTGTCTATTATGTTTGAGTTGTAACCATTTTCTTGTGCTATGTATTTGTGTTCACTTCTTCATTGTAGTGTTGTTGGCTCATGGGTATGTTGAGTAATCTGTGTGCCATTGTCCTGAATGCTGCATGTTTGTGTTGTTTGGGGTGATTATATGTGCTGTGTATGTTTATGGTGGTGGTGGTTGGTTTTCTGTATATTTTGAAGGTGTGTTTGTTAATATTTGTTATGATGATGTCTAGGAAATTTATGGAGTTATTGTTTTCAAGTTCCAGTGTGTATTGGAGTTTTGGGTGTATTTTGTTTATGTAGTTTGTGTATTTGTCGTTTATTTCCTTTGTATAGTATGAGTACTAAACAATGACCACAACAAATATGCAGACAACATAATATACTGGCACAGATACGTAGACGACATAGGCTACCTATACTATTATTACTACTAGGTATTATTTAAGATGTTGCAATTTAATTTTATGTTTGCAAAAATGATAGTAAACTAATCTGAAGTGTCAATTTATTGTCTGTTACTTCAATATAGAATAGAAATGAACTAACTACAATGAATTAATTTTTTTCTCTAACTACAGTAAAATACAAAATTAATATTTACGTTCAATTTTTAACATTTTCAGTGACCCATTCTTTACCTCTCTGAAAAATAGAATAAAAGCAAACATTCAAAATATAACTTTCCGACAAATTTACAGAAAACCACGCAAAATGTAGTTAGTTCCTTTCACGACTCAGCAATTCACATATTCCGTTTGCTAACTGAGTAATTCCATTGAGTTAGTAACTAAACTTATCAGCAAAGATACCGCAAGCGAGAGTCAAACATGGATATATCAGATTTCTGATAAGGAAGTCGCCTACTTATGACGTCGAAGCGAGTTTCCCGTCTCTGAGCTCTGACCCAGTGCAAAGTTCTGAGTCTACGAGGGAGGAATAATGCTGTATTCAGAAGAACAAATA
Source organism: Periplaneta americana (assembly GCF_040183065.1). Lineage (NCBI taxonomy): Eukaryota > Metazoa > Arthropoda > Insecta > Blattodea > Blattidae > Periplaneta > Periplaneta americana. Next base: position 171,693,798 of record NC_091121.1, on the reverse strand, counting down.
TCTGTGGAATATGAAATTAACTGAATTGTATCAACGTATACATAACGCTAATCTCCTGATTTAATTAAATCTGCAATATTTATGTTTTTGGCATGTACTGATCTAATCGTATATTAACATCACATTTAATTTTGCGTGATATAACTTCAAAATAAATGTTTGAATATTAAGTAATAAATATATATCAATGAAAAACACATAAATTATTTAATATAAAGTTAAATTTCGATATGTTTAAGAGCTTTCGGAAACAAATAAAACTTTCAGGTATCGAAAATTCCAGATATAGAAAATATGAAAGTATTCCAGTACCATAAATTATTACAGATGGCAAGCATTATGTAAGTTAATTAAGCTTCTAAACGTCTTAATTACTGCATCCACTTACGGAAACCCATACAGCTTAAATTTCAACAAACCAAAGTCCAGGTTGTCCATAGACTCTTTCGTTGCTCTTCAGGACGACGATTTTTGCAATTTATAATAAAGTTTGAGAAAAATAATTACTGTTATAGACATGCCATTACGTCCTCGCTTTGGTGCTCATTGTACAGGGACATCATTTTATTTTCACTAACATTTCTAATATTAACCTGGCTATACCTTTGGATTAACGGTTAAAATACAAACAAATCACTTTACTAGGTATAGGAGGGAAGAAAAGTAGTTCATCCATTTACTTAAACTAGGAAATATCGCGATTTTGAATTTGATAATTTTCATTAGAATTTTGTTCAATCAAAATGCACTACTGTATTAACAATAATTGTTTTTACTCACGAACTGAGCTATTCATTCGGATGTCTTCATTATGCAGTGTATATTATACTGTCTACAGCATTTTATCGTACAATATAGAGAACGAAGTTAAATTGGAAAATAATCATAATATGGATATTTAGACACATTTTTTAAAATGGTGGCCGTTCATTTCGATACAGGCTTCAGTTCTTTTGTGCATATTATCGCACTATAGATTATTGTACCTAATTCCAATTAGGAGTTTCGTCCTTCGTACTAGTAACTCATCTATACTAATAATAAATCTGTAGCCGAAATGTTTCTGGTAATTTTCGATTTTCCAAAAATAATTGATCCTAACATATATAATTAACCACCCTGAAACCGAAAATCGCTCTTTTGAAATTTTTGTTTGTCTGTATGTTTGTTACCTTTTCACGCGATAATGGCTGAACCGATGTCGATGAAAATTGGAATATAAATTAAGTTCGTTGTAACTTAGATTATAGGCTATATGGCATTCAAAATACATTACTTAAAAGGGGGGGTTATAAGGGGGCCTGAATTAAATAAATCAAAATATCTCGCTTATTATTGATTTTTGTGAAATATGTTACATAACAAACGTTTCTTCAAACATTATTTCTGATAAGTTTTATTCTCTGAAAAATTTTGATAGGACTGATATTTAATGAGATAAATGAGTTTTAAAATTAAAATAACTGCCATCTAAGGCGGTGTATTGAAATAAAAAACAAATGACTTCGTCTATAAGGGGCCTTGGACACAACAATCGAAAGCTATGAAACATAGCCTACAGACACTGTTTCTGTGCTTGTATGAAGTAATATCAGAAGCTAAATTAACCGATTTGTATAATTAATTATTATTTCATCATTGGAAAGTGTAGTTTCTCTGGATGGACATACTGCTATAATGTTATTATAGTAACTTGTGAGTGAATCGAGGACAGGTAAGATTAAAATAGCTTCTTATGCACAGAAAACTTGATAGGTTATTCTGTATATTCATTTCCTGTATTTCTTATAATAATGTTTATGAACATATTCATTTTTAGCTCAGAGAATTAACGAACAACGAGAGTGTATTGATTTAGTATGCAGTAATAGTATGTTAGCTTAGCAATCCATTATTTTATAATTCAAATTTTAACTATGCTCAATTGAATCGTGTTAAAATACATAAAATACATATGCAATAAATGCAATGCAAAAAAATTGGGTAATAGGCCAAGCAGATTATGTTGCGCTGTTGTAAAAGTTTTTCCTCCTGAGATTCAAGAGCTCCCACAACAAATTAAAAACTTTCTAATTCGAGTACATCCGTTATCAACACGCTTTTTCATAATATAATATAATATAAACATAATAATAAATCTGTAGCCAAACTTTTTTCTGTTAATTTCGCTTTTCCAAAAATAATTGGTAATAACAATTAAGAAACATGTTAAAGGAATTGTCATTGCGCCAAATGAGTGGTCTCTGGATCAAAATGATCGCATTTTAATATTTTAAATACAATTTAAATTAAGTAACATATTATACGATTTATCCTTCTATCAAACACGAATGTTTCCTGGATCAAATGTCCTATTTTAATTATGTACTTGCTTTATATTTATTTCTAACGGGTGCAGCGGAGCGTACGGGTACGGCTAGTGTTGAAATAATTCTGTACCTACTCTATAAAAGAGTACCTTACGTAACGTAAATTCAGTCTTCACTTCTGCCCAATCCGCACAGATAAAATTACTCAGACATGCTATCTACTGCCCGTCCAAGTGGTTTTGTTGCAGGGTCGTAGAAAGGGGGGAAATCACGTGACAGTTAATTACTTAACGAGGCACTTTTATTTAAGTTGTTTTAAACAGTTGTATAATATTACGTTGACGTCCAATTCCTAACAGAAATTAATGTTTTCAGAAAAGAGCTAAGACGGCCCAGCTACTAGCCTTTATAGAGGGGCGAGCAGAAGCGGGTAAGGGAAAACGGTATGCGACGTAGGCAAACGGACGACAGTACCTGTGCGAAAATATGATTCAATATTGAAAGCTCTTTCGTCACTGGAAAACGAGAACATACCATATATCTGGAGCGTACTATACTCACTAACTCAGTACTGCTTACCATAACCGTAAGACGACTTTGACTGCATACGCGGCCTTGGTTCTGTGTGGAGAACGGTTGGAAGTTTACTAGTAGAGGGGGTGGGTGTGAAGTACATTAAAAAAACTCAGGTACAATAAAAATCGAAGGAAAAATAAGATGATGTCCCTGTATTATACCGATAGTGTACGTTACAGTAGTTTCAAGTTGACTATTCGTTCATCAGTCAGTACCGAAGCATGCTTAAACAGTGTACTTGCTGAAAAATAATGCGGAAGGTTAAAGGTTCTCAGGCGCATATTTTAGTAGCGAAATTTGCTGAGTGTTTTAAAATGAATTATATAAATTTTGTAATACAAACATGCGAGGTGACAAGCGATATTATATACAGAGACACTGTAGCACAAGAAAAGAAAGGAGGAAACTCAAACCCACGAATAATAATAAGATAATTCTTTAGCACATAACGAAAGGTACGTAAAAATATATCTTTGTAATGCTACGTAGCGTACATTAACTTTTAGAGCTGTCCAGATTTGTTTGTGTGCACTTTGTTATTCGCGTAATCGATCGCAGTACCAAGTCAATGTCCTCGTACTAGCTCACGTCCCCGGCCTATGTATCATGCTGCAGTCAAATTGTGTAATCGATTCCCAGCATTACAAGCCTACTGATCACTCAGACTGGTTAGAACTTTCTTAATTGTAATGTTATGGTTTAATTTGTGACGTAAATTAGGTAATATAAACGAGCGCTAAGTTGCGTTTGAAGAAGTATCAGTTGTCGTCAGGTGACAGGAAGCAGATATTTCTTAAGAACTCTCTTTTCCTTGACAAGAAACCCGATCTGTTAGCGTGTAAAATAGTTTATAAAGTCTCTTTCTAGGAAGAAGTTTATGATGACAAGTAAGTCTTAAAGTATAAACATGCAGAAATGCTGCAGTTTCTCAACTGCCCTATATTGTCAAGCGAGATATTTTTTTTTTACTGAGTAAAGAATCTTTAAATTCGACAGCGGGAAATGTCGCAGCATCGGTAGTAGGGCCTGGAGTTGTCAACGTATCACTTTAATGTGTTTGGATATTTGAAAGCCTTAAAGGCAGTGGTCGGCAGGTTATGCAGTCGTGATGTCTGAGAAAGGCTGGGCTGGATGAGCACCTGGAAGAGAAACAGAGCAATCGTGCAGGGACAAGCTAGTACAGTTCAGTCGAGGTTTTTACAGAGTAGAAGTAATATAACTCTGCTGATTGAAGGGGGTAATAGGATACATGAACCCTTAAGCAGTCGCGCCTAACTTTGTAACATTAAGAGTCGTGCGGGTTCGCCTCCTTGGTCTCGAGGTAGCGTGTTAGGCGCAATTCACACAGAGAAGACGTAGACAGGACGTGGCTCGTACGTCGGGCGGAGACACGACGCGGACATGACGTGAGCAAAGCATACTGAAGAGTCAAAAACCCTTGTGACACTTGCGTTGCAGAGATTCCGTAATGTCTTCTTCAGACGATGAGGATGCCTTGGCTGTCGTACAACTCGCTAATATTCAAACACAGAGAAGATTTTGTGTGCACTCTTAGTGGTTGAAGAGAGGAAGAATGACGGCATTTATTTAATTATTTAATTATTTAGTTATTTTTTTAGTTAGTTACTTATTTAGTTAGTTACTTATTTAGTTAGTTACTTATTTAGTTAGTTATTTATTTAGTTAGTTAGTTATTTAGTTAGTTACTTATTTAGATAGTTACTTATTTAGTTAGTTACTTATTTAGTTAGTTACTTATTTAGTTAGTTATTTATTTAGTTAGTTACTTATTTAGTTAGTTATTTATTTAGTTAGTTACTTATTTAGTTAGTTACTTATTTAGTTATTTATTTAGTTAGTTACTTATTTAGTTAGTTAGTTATTTAGTTATTTAGTTAGTTAGTTATTTAGTTAGTTATTTATTTAGTTAGTTACTTATTTAGTTAGTTAGTCAGTTATTTATTTAGTTAGTTATTTATTTAGTTAGTTACTTATTTAGTTAGTTACTTATTTAGTTAGTTACTTATTTAGTTAGTTACTTATTTAGTTAGTCAGTTATTTATTTAGTTAGTTATTTAGTAATTTACTTATTTATTTATTTAGTTATTCATTTAGTTATTTATTTAGTTGTTTATTTATTTGTTTATTAATTTAGTTGTTTATTTATTTGTTTATTAATTTAGTTGTTTATTTATTTCTTTATTTAATTAGTTGTTTATTTATTTGTTTATTTAGTTTTTTATTTATTTGTTTATTTAGTTGTTTATGTAGTTGTTTATTTATTTGTTTATTTAGTTAGTTATTCATTTAGTTAGTTTATCTATATGTCAATTCATTTAGTTGTTTATTTATTCAGTTTTTGTTTATTTATTTATTCATTTGGTTGTTTATTTATATATTCAGTTAGTTGTTCATTTATTTATTTATTTAATTATTTTTTATTTATTTAGTTGTTATTTATTTATTTAGTTGTTGTCTTATTTATTTAGTTATTTATTTATTTATTTATTTATTTATTCATTTAGTTGTTGTTTATTTATTTAGTTATTTATTTAGTTATTCTAGTGGAATTAAAACCATAAGGCCTTCTCTTCCACACTACCAGAAGTGAAATATACATTGAAACAATAGAACGTAATATTTAAATATAAAATCGTTACCATGCACATTAAGGAACTTACGTATTTTATAATGAAATATTGACTAAGCATGATACATAATTAATTACAATTTATATCCTAGTTCCACTTTATAATAGACCTAATTGGCAATTTACGCAAACACATAGAGAAACCTATTAAATTCGGCTAACACAATTTAATTCCATGTAAAAGTATGTAATTTTAATTCTTAATTTAAATTGATTAACTATTCGGCAATGCCTGACATGACGAGGCAAGGAGTTCCATCGGTGACAAACTGACACGGTGAAAGAGGATGGATAGAAAGAGGTACGATGACGAGGAACAGATAATAAAGTCTGATATTGATTCCGCAAAGTTATAAGATATTCAAAACGAGTTCTCAGATATTTTGGAGTAGAAGATGTGATGAAAGAATTGAACATGTATCCCGACCGTTTCCATAATTTTTATATAATGTGCCACCAATGTTTCCATATCATATTATACTATCTATTCACAAAACTGAATATTAGATGCAAAATCGGCGAGAATTTTCTTTTACATTCAGACGCCACATGTCGCTTTGAAGGACCACTCGTGAGTTGAAAGAGGCGAAACGCTGACTTCGAAGTGGCGTGCCCCCATCCCGTCCTCTCTGTGTGTATTGATACATTTGTTTCCATGGGAGAGACTCGAAAACCCATCATGCCTCTGCCAGATGTCCGAGCCACGTCTTCTCTGTGTGTATTGATATATTTGTGTACAGACCGATTATTTAATCCTGACAGCTCGGCGATGCGAAAGAGGGGAAGTAATAGGAGTAGTGGGGAGAGCTCCGGAGTAGAGATAAGGGGGAGCGATCGGTAAAGGAATGCATTACAGCTTAACTGTACTAGAAACATACCACTCTACCGCACGGATGACATCCGATCGCTCCGAAAGCAAGCGAGTGACTAACCCAAACACCGCTTGGCGTAACTAAATGGACTCGTCTGATCAAGGCGCACGTTGCCGGCGACTGTCAGGAATAAATAATCGTACTGTACACGGAAGAGATTCGAAAAGCCATCATGCCTCCGCTCGATGTCCGAGCCACATCTTCTCTGTGTGAATTGCTCCTTGACTCCTGATCAAGGTGGCCCGGGTTCGATTCCTGGTCGTGAAGTCAGAGGGAATTTCATTCGAACCTCTTCACGGGGACTGGTTGTGTTTCCATAATGTGTGTGGTGTCTCGCAGTAACCCCCGGGTACCCTGACCTAGTAAACGGGGGAGTCTTCAGTGTGTGCGTGTGGTCAGGAGAGTTTTGGGTCTAGGTACAATAAGCCTCAGGCTGCAGTGCCGAAATTAGAGAAAAGAAATTTCGCGCGGGGTGTTGCTGACATCCAAAATATAATGCTTTCTTATGCGCTATTTTTTTGTGATGGCCGGAGGGGAAAAGACCTTTGAGGAGACTGAGATGTAGATGGGAGGATAACATTAAAATGAATTTGAGGGAAGTGGGATATGATGATAGAGACTGGATTAATGTTGCACAGGATAGGGACCAATGGCGGGCTTATGTGAGGGCGGCAATGAATCTGAGGGTTCCTTAAAAGCCACAAGTAAGTAAGTTAGCTTGAAATTGGATTATAATTTTTTTAGTTGATTATTTAACGACGCTGTATCAACTACGAGGTTATTTAGCGTCGATGATATTAGTGATAGCGAGATGGTATTTGGCGAGATGAGACCGAGGATTCGCCATAGATTACCTGGCATTCACCTTACGGTTGAGGAAAACCTCGGAAAAAAACCAACCAGATAATCAGCCCAAGCGGGAATCGAACCCGCACCCGAGCGCAACTTTAGACCGGCAGGCAAGCGCCTTTACCGACTGAGCTACGCCGGTGGCGGATTATAATTGATTGGACACTTTGGTACATTAATCTCCATAAGTAACATATAAATCAACTAATGGATACCGGTAGCAACAAAAGAAATAAGCGTGATGCATAGATAAAATCTGACATGTAAACAAATACAAGAATAAGTTAAATTACAATTACTTACAAAATAGAAGAGCAAATATGTACACACTATTGTAAGATTCATACTTTAAAATCAAAATATATAGGCTACCTCTGAAAGAGTCGTTGCTAATATAGCCTATGTATTTTAATTATTCTAAGTAGATGTATTATTATTTCTCTAATAAATCGTTTTAGGAAGACTATTACACTCTTACTACGTCATACTACTTTTGACCAATAAAATGGTACGAAAGGACATATTTCAACCAATCATGGCTGTTTATCGCACAATTTTATCGCGTCCCTAGCATTTGTTTAATTTCATCGCGTCCCTAGCATTTGTTTAATTTTATCGCGTCCCTAGCATTTTTTTCTTTGTTTGCCAACATATGAAACTGCGCTGGTCTGGACGTCAAAAATATATATAAAATTACAAACCACTCCAGTCGATGCACAGCAGTTTCAAATATGATTCGCATTGGCATTCAAGAACAAGAATTAATAAAAATCACTGATCATACCTGTGCATCTTCTGAAATCCGATTAACAAATAAATGAAGAGCACCATTCGAAAATCCTGAATAAGTTGAATACACCATGTAGGCCTAAATCAACGATTTCCACTTCTATTACGCACACGTCCAATATAACATCAATTGAACCACCAACCACATTCAAATTTGAAAATTGTACATTCAATAATTATTCCTTTTAAAATTATTCATTCGGAAATTCTGAATAAGTTGAATACACCATGTAGGCCTAAATCAACGAGTTCCACTTCTATTACGCACACGTCCAATATAACATCAATTGAACCACCAACCACATTCAAATTTGAAAATTGTACATTCAATAATTATTCCTTTTAAAATTATTCATGTTTATTTTTTATGTCATCGTCGTTAATTAAAACTTTTCTAACACTTGTGTATATTAGTTAGGTTATGTTATAGCTTTTGCTCTGAGAGGATAAAAAGAACTTCTGCTATATGATATTATGGATAGTCACGTATCAGAGATTGTTTAATATTAAGATTTACTGAATAGTAATCATTACAGTGTCTGTATAAAGACACTACTGCCATCTAGCATGCATCTAGCGTAATATTTGTAATGTTGAGATGGTACAATAATACATTTGAAGACAGTTGTATTTTCGTAAGTCAATTAATATTTTATTGTATTGGAGTACTTCGTTACTTCTAATTTTTATATACTTTCTTCTGATCGTATAATAGTCAATTAAATCCCACTCGAGTTTTGATTTTCTCTAGATAAATCAAAACGTCTAGTGAGATTACTGTTGATAAAAAGTTATTAACAAAAATAAAAGTACTCTTAAGTCTAATGATTGTAGCTTCATGATACGTGCTTCAATAACTGAGTAGAGGGGAGGAAATATCAATTGAAAGGTAGACGATGATAATCGTGTCCTTGCAACGATTCTTGGAACTCCTGGATGGCTCAATATTATCTGTCTTCCATGATTCAGAGCCGTCCAACCGAGTGAGATTTGGACATTAGTTAAACCGAACATTGGACCACTCCGCGAGACGGAAGAGCTTCGCATATTGTCTATAGCGCCAGGCGTTTAGTAGCAATATGTCTTTTCTTTCTTTCGTAAACGGTTATGCACGACTCTATTTCCTATACCAAAACCGCTATCTGTTGATGATAATTTGAAGCCCTGTCACGAAGAGTGGGAGAAATAAGCCAATAAGCTGTAATCTAGTTCGTTGAAAAACACCGTCTCTCTCCTTTCCATTGTTACCAGCTGGAAAATCTGATAGGGATAGTTTATATTCCGGAACTACAGTCTGTTAGGTTGCCCTGCACCATATCCTCCTTAGAGGAAAATACAGCGATTATTCGGGGCTGCTGTGACCATAAACCGACTGTGTAGATAAGCCAGTTGAGGTAATAACAAAAGCCACCAGAAAAAGTGAGGTTAAAAATCTGCAAGGATGAAAAATGTACTGCGAGGTGCCTCACTTTTCCGACATTCTAAATACTACCGTACAATGAACAATTGAGGGGCTCAGTGGAAAAGTGGCGCATGTCACAAAAAATGTTATATTTTATTTAACGACGCTCGCAACTGCAGAGGTTATATCAGCGTCGCCGGATGTGCCGGAATTTTGTCCCGCAAGAGTTCTTTTACACACACTTAAATGCCATCGACCTGGCCCGGGATCGAACCCGCAACCTTGGGCATAGAAGACCAGCGCTATAACAACTTGCCAACCAGGTCGACATGTCACAAAAAAAAAAAAAAAAAAAAAAAAAAAAAAAAAAAAAAAAAAAAAAACTAAATTTTGTAGGAGAAGTATTTATTCCATTGAAATTCTCTCTCTTCAAGTGAAGAGGAGACCTTTATAAGTGCTTGACATATCTGGTAGACACATGTCACTGGAAGTTCGTTAAATAGGTTCTAGATGGCGAGATCTATGGAATTATCGAACAAACTAAAAATGAACAGGAATGTAGCCAATACAGCATATGCCGTGACAGCTGCCCTCACTTATACATCGTTCCATAATGTTTGACAGGAGATGTAAACATTGCCGGCAGAGGAGGAGAGAAGTATAATTGCTATTCAACCAATGAAGGAGGTCTCATTGCATGCTTGTCTTGAAGTTGGGCGGTCTGAAGCGTTTTACTCCCGCCCAACTTGAAGATAAGCGTGGAATGTGATCTTTGTCATTGGTTGGATTGCAATTATACTTCTCGCCTCCCCTACCGGCAATGTTTACATACCCTGTCAAACATTATGGAAAGAAGTAGGCTATAGGACATATTGAAATGTACACTCAGTAGCTCCATTCCACTCAATTCCGAAATTAATTGATTTAAGTCAACACATTCTGGAGTAATAAATTTTTCCTAGAAAATAAGTAATTTTCAATAAGTTTTGTAACAAATTAATTGTTATATCTGTGGTGTTCGGGTAAAGGGAGACAAGTCATATTTTTGTGCCAATGGAATTTTGTCCTCCAGATGAACACGCAAGTTAAATTATAGAATTGAATGTACAAAAATCAAACGAATACTAGCAGTTGATGTGTTTTATTTGTGTAGAAAATTATTTGCAATAAGGGTTACAAGTTTAATTTTCATTTATCTCCAAACTCATTTTTATGATTTATCGCTCTTTACCCAAACAACACAGATATAATCCACAGTTTGGAGGACAGACAGATTGTATTTGCAGTAAAAACTTAAATTTTCTCAGGCATTTGTTCCCTGTCGGCTAATATCTGATATCTTCTGTTGCCCCTAACTCTTCTTCCGTTCACCATTCCTTCCAGTGCATCCTTCAGTAGGCGGTTTCTTCTCAGCGAGTGACCAAGCCAATTCCTTTTCCTCTTCCTGATCAGTTTCAGAATCATTTTTTCTTCACCTATTCTTTCAAACACAACTTCATTTCTTATTCTGTCTGTACGTTTCACACGTTCCATTATTCTCCATACCCATATTTCAAATGTTTACATTCGCTTCTTTTAACATAGTTACCTTTTACATCTGACTCAGTTGACGTACTCACTATGCTGTGTAAGCTGTTTCACATATGGTTTTAGGGAGTGGTTTTATAGATGTGTGCTGTGAACTTCTCAAAATACACGAGAATAAATTCGGTAAGACAATGGACAGTCGCGAAGTAGGAACAGTGCAAAAATAATAAGTCTGATCTCGATCCCGATGTAGCAATAGTTAAAAGCAGAAGACTAGGCTGGTTATGATGTCTAATAGGGAGAGAAGAAAAATTCCTGATAAAAGTTACTTGGAAAGAAATACAAGAAGGAAGTACACTTTTGGGACAATGTAGATTATGCTGGAAAGTCCAAATGCAAATATATCTGGAAGGAATAGTAGGAAATAGCAACGTGGCGGAAGATATAGAAGCTCGGAGAAAAATTGAAATTGAGGTCGAAAAGTTCTGAGGTTTGATGCGACCGTAATTGATTATTATTAATTCAAAGTTTCTGTACAATTTTTCCGTGGAATAATGGACTGTTGCATCAGTGTTAAAATCTAAGTGTTACAATTAGAAACGCAAGCGTGCCAGAAGTTCATCCTCTAACCTGACGTGGATAATATTTCTCATTCTGTTCTTCGCGTGATGAGCTTCATTTGTTGCGCTATTTGTATCTCCAGATATAACTAATTCTGTCATCACATGTACTGTTTGGTTGGAATAGAACGGACGGGTCTTCTTGGCTCCTGTGGACATTCCATGACTAACGTTGGCATTTATCAATTGCGATACTCCTTGACCACATGAACATAAAGTTGGACTTTGTCATGACACAATACTAACTTACTCTCTATGGAATTTAAACAAAAACTTAAATATTTCACGCCTGAAGATATACACCAATATTAGATACGTAGCATAATTTGATAAAATCTTTCGTTTTCACTCTTGGAATGAAATGGAATGAAATGATTAGCCTAAAAATGTCCCGTTGAGGGCAAAGGCCTCCTCCTATAGAGGGAGAGCTCTATTTGTCTCACGCGGTGAGCTACTCCGCGTAAGAGATGTTTGCATGTTTGGAATTGTTCACTTGGTTCACATTCTGCACTGTTTGGTATTGTTCGCTTGTTTCTGTCGCACTGTTTTTATTCACTGTTCACTTGTCTTCTTATGTTTTTCCAGTCTTCCCTATGTCTTGCTCTGCTTGACCAATGGCTTTCTACTCGTTCACTGAAGAGGTCGGCCCATCTTCTTCTTGGTCTTCCGCGTGATCTCTTGCCAATGCGGGGATCCCATAGTGTGACTTTCTGCGTCCATCTTCCGTCTCCAAGTCGTGCAACATGGCCTCCCCACTTCCATTTGGTGTTGGTGGCTTGCAGTGCTGGATCTTTAATTGCTGACATCTTTTGTAGCACTTCGTTTGGAACTCTGTCCCTCAGTGATAAGCCTAGTATCCTTCTCAGCATTTTCCTTTGACATATTTGGAGGTTGTTACGAAGTTTGGCATTGAGAGATCATGTCTGACACCGATAAAAAGTACAGGAGTCACGCAGGTCCACAATATTTCTATTCTGACTTTTTTTCTGAGTGTTTTCTCCGGAATATGGCTCAGTAATTTGATCTCCCTCTTGTTAAACACATAGTAATCAAACTAAAAAAGATCAAACGATTTTCAAGATACCTTTATAATTTGAAAAATATTATTATTCGGCATTCCATGATAAAATTCCGTACAACAGTCTACTTATTGAATTTAATTGAATATCTCATGCCAGATGTTGATTACTTGCTGAGCTACTTTTGTTGTATGAAATATCCAACGGTCTAATCTTACGGGATAATATGGAAATTTTGTCACAAATCCAGCTTAATGCTTGAATATTAAAATTTAAGAAATCGTCTATTGCTACTTCACAAAAACTGAAACCTCATCACATAAAAATTCATTCGTGTTAAAAACATGTGTTCAAAATTCATTAAGATGTGTAAAATGTGTGATCTAGATTTCAGCATTTCTTACATTAAATACAAACATTTTATTATTATTAATATATTAAGGGTATATGATTTTAAATAATATTGCTATCTATGTTAATCTCTAATTTTCAGTTATAAGTACATTTTAAATCTTTTATGTACATCAAATAAATTTATCTCTTTTTATGTGTAATTCCTTATATTATATATTTCATTTATACTCATACAGGAACATCATTTTATTTTTACTAACATTTTTAATACTAACCTGGCTATATCTCTGGATTAAAGGTCTAGAACCGGAAACACCGCTTGCTCCCCCATCCAAGCCTGGAGTTCGATGATACTGGCATAAAATATAAATCCATATTTATGTAAACTAGGATATATCGCAATTTTGACTTTGATAATTTTCATTAGCTTTTTGTTTAATCAAAATACAGTACTGTATTAATACTTAGTATTTTTACTCACCAATTCAGCTATGCATTCGGGCGTATTAATTATGCAGTGTATATTGTATGTTACAGCACATTAGCGTACAATGTAGAGAATGAAGTCGAATTGAAAAATAATCATAATATGGATATTTAAACACGTTTTTGAAAATGGTGGCCGTTCATTTCGATACAGGCTTCAGTTCTTTTGTGCATATTATCGCACTATAGACTATTGTACCTAATTCCAATTGCCAGTTTCGTCCTTCGTACGAGTAACTCATGTTGAAATAATTCTATACCTTCTCTATAAAAGAGTACTTTACGTACTGTAAATTCAATCTTCACTTCTCCCCGATCCGAAAAGATAAAATTACTCAGAAATGCTATCTACTGTCCGTTCAAATGGTTTTGTCGCAGGGTCATAGCAAGGGGGGGAAATCACGTGACAGTTAATTACTTAACGAGGCCCTTTTATTTAAGTTATTTAAATAGTTGTATAATATTACGTAGACGTCCAATTCCTAACAGAAATTAATGTTTTCAGAAAAGAGCTAAGACAGGTGGGGGAAATCGGGATGCGACGTAAGCAAACGGACGACAGTACCTGTGCGAAAATATGATTCAATATTGAAAGCTCTTTCGTCACTGGAAAACGTGAACATTTTTCTGGAACGGACTATATTCACTAACTCAGTACTGCATACGTAGCCTCTGTTCTGTGTGGAGGACGCTTGGAGTTTATTAGTAGAGGGGTGGGAGTGAAGTACATTAAAAAACTCAGGTACAATAAAAATTGAAGTAAAAATAAAATGATGTCCCTATACCTGTAAGTTCCATTTAAAAGGGGAATCTTCCGCACATCTCTGGAAAAAGAACTAAGAAAGAGACTAGTGGAGTGCTTTGTATGGAGTGTGGCATTGTATGGGGCAGAAACATGAACTTTACGATGAAGAAGGCTTACTGGCTTTAGCTCGAAACTGAGAAAGCGCCATAAATGAACAAACAAAACCCTTTCGGAGGAAAGACTTTATTATTGTTTAGTTTTTTTTTAATAGGTATTTGTTTGCTGATAAATCTCAAATAAAGTACTTCCAGAAAAATTGTTACGGGGGTATTTAGCCTCGTTTTAATTTCAAGCCTACATTACACTTGCCCAATATTTACAATTAATGATTCCTTATGACACACCCATGTACATGGGTGGGCAACTCGTGCTCTCAAAGTGACAACACAACCTCAGTGCAGATAGAACAGACTCTGTGCTAGCTGTAGTGTCTATATGCGGTTCTTGCAAGACACAAGTTCCCTCGCGTCTGCAGTAAGTGGCGGCTCGTTTTAAGTGAAAAACAATAAATCCCCAATTAATAAATATATATAATAGATTTTCAGTCAAATACATTTTTCAATTTGTGAGGTCAGATAATCTGTTTCATCACAATATTTAATACGAAGTCACTAATATTTTCGACTTTAAAAAGTCATCTTCAGGTGCATTTTTTTTTTTTTGAGATGCAAACAATTTTTAAAATAGGTGATAGGTTAATCTAACAATTAATATTATAGTAAGTAATGCACATGCTGGCATTTACAATTATATAAGTTTCGTGCCTCTTGAGATAAACTGTACATGGTAAAGCTGAACACTGATGCTAGATTCTCGTATGTATGTAAGACATGGAGAAGGCACAGCATGATTTTAACCTTATTAAAGGATAATTATTCTCATTAAATCATGTCATTAAAATAAAAATAAAATAAAATGAATTTGTACAGTTTGATATTAACTATGTTAAAATGTTAAATATAATATATGAATTTAAAAAGAGAAAGGTGTGATGTAAATCTGGTGGTAGAAGAACACGCAGTCAAATTCGTCGTGGTGAATGCCATAGTTGTCTGAAAATATTTTAGTTAATAGGTTATTATTAATTTTGAAAATGTTGTGAGAGCTGTTATCAGCGTTTCTTAAAGGTTTATTATATTTGTGCTTACATAGTTGTTCAGTTGTTTGCATCCAGGCAAGAAGGCGTGTTTCACCCGACGTTACATGTTTTAGACTGAGTGATGATGTATGGACGGTTAACTGAGAGGGAATGCCAGGAGTGACTATTCGATAACATGTTATTTTATTAAGTGATATAGGGGATTACGTAAATTTGGTATTTGCTAATTTAATAATGGGTTATTAGGGTCTTGATTTTTTACAATAAAAAAACTCTTCTCCAGTGTTGATAAGGTGTGAATCATTTATTACTTTTAAAACTTTCAAGGTGTTTTGCATACTATTAATTTCGTAGCCTGAATCAATAAGATGAGTAGCAAATTTAGATCTATTCCTGTTATTATGAAAATCTGATTTATGTTCTTTAAAGCTAATGTGAAAATTTCGTTTAGTTTGTCCTATGTACTTTCTATTACAATTTTTACATTGTAATTGATAAATACCACTTTGTGAGAATTTATTTGTTTTGCGCAATTTGTTGGGAATGATGCTATTTATTTTGAAAGTGATATGTATATCACCTATTTCAAAAATTGTTTGCATCTCAAAAAAAAAAATAAATAAATGCACCTGAAGATGACTTTTTAAAGTCGAAAATGTTAGTGACTTCGTATTAAATATTGTGAGGAAACAGATTATCTGACCTCACAAATTGAAAAGTGTATTTGACTGAAAATCTATTATATATATATTTATTGATTGTATTCACACTTTTCTGAACCAACATGTCCTTCAATTAAATCCCCAGATCATTTCCTTTTAATAATAATAATAATAATAATAATAATAATAATAATAATTTATTTATTTAATCTGGCAGAGCTAAGGCCAGTAGGCCTTCTCTTCCGCCCACCCAGACTCTAATTCTAATTGAATACAATTGCTTACATATTTATTAAATATAAATATCTAGATCATAAAACAACATGAAAGTAAATAATGAAAGTTGGATAAGTAATGTTAGTGTGACAATAATAAACACTGGTAAGAAATAGTTATAATAATAATAATAATAATAATAATAATAATGAGATAATTTAGATATTTATCTGTGATATATATAACCATTAAACATTGAGAAACCTGAAACAGCGATTATTGTTACAAGAATTGTTAGAAAAATATTTCGTTAGCCTATTCTTAAATTGGTTTGATGTCTGACAGTCCCTGACATTACTCGGTAGGGAATTCCAAAGCCGAGGAACAGCCACAGTGAAAGAAGATGAATATGAGGATGTTCGGTGGGAGGGAATGGATAATATTGAGGAGTGTTGTGATCGTGTGTCTAGGTTATGATGGGATGACAAATTTTGAAAACGAGACGCAAGATAGACAGGAGTGGAGAAATGCAGTATGTGAAAGATAAGGGATAGACAGTGGATTTTCCTACGATCTTCTAGACGGAGCCAGGACAACATTTCGAGGGATGCTGTTACGTCATCAACCCGGCGAATATTGCAGACGAAACGGACGCACATATTATGAACACGTTGTAGTCTCTGCGCCGAAGTAACGCTTAGGTCAGTAAACAGAATATCACAGTAATCGAAGTGGGGCATCACGAGTGTTTGCACTAACATTATTTTTTTATGGAAAAGGGTAGAAAATTCTTCAATCGCCTAAACGAGTGGATTAATGAGAATACATTTTTGCAGGTTTCTGCAATTTGAATCCTTTAGTGATGAGTCGAAAGAGAAAAATTATTTCTATTAAGAAGGGAGGTAAAGCTTCTATTATGTTCTATTACACTTTCTTACGCTTCACATTTTATGTTACAAATAAACAGTGAAGGTTTTAGTAAAGAAATACTGTCTAGATCTGCTTTAGAACAGCTGAAGGTAAAAATGAGATATCAACAAGGTGAGACTGATATCAAATATCATTAGCACGTTGTGCGTCCGAGTTACAGAATTGCACGACATATGATCGACTAGCTACGGACATTTATGGATAAATTTGAAATGTGGCAGTATCATGTAGAATATAGACAACTTCACTTTCTTTGACTGTAAACTATTTTGAAGAGTGATAACAAAGTTTTCTTATCAAATATAAGACCCTATTTCGAGACCTACAGCAGAATTCACTGGTAAGTTTGGAGAAACAGTGACAATTGACAAGGAATCGAGATTTTTCTGAAATCCTTTAGGCTTACAGCCGATAGAAGATTCTGAAAGTGTATAGCTTTAATTGATAAATCTAAATAATAGAACATAACCTTCTGCGACAGTATTTGATTTCCAGCCTCCGTGACTTTTCGCTAATTCTCTTTTGATTGCATATCCGAGAATAATCGATACTTGCGGTTTTATAACGGTACAAAGCTGACTCGTTATTGGCTGAACACCTGTAAGCTGAGTTGTCATTGGCTGAAAACACCTGAACTTTAATGAGTAGGTGTACTTTGATGACATGCATTAAAGGACTGCTACCAGGTGTATAATTACTACATTTCGGCATGGTCGATCATAAAGATTTAATGTATGTAATATTGTTAAGTATTGACTGTATAAAACTCACCTATTAAAGGTTAAGAATTGCTTGCTAAGATTTGTTTTATCTTACTATTTCAGCTCAGATTTAACTAACGTGCCGTTTCCTGATTCTGTGATCCATTATTGCGACATGTAGTGCGCAATTATCTGAGGGCAAACCTCTAACGCAGTCAGTCGTCAACAAATTCGAATTTCTGTGTACACGCTCGCTCCGCCGAGCGTTATTGGAAATGCCTTCAGGTGGTTGAGTACAATAGAGCAAAAAGCAGAGCCCGATAGGTCTGGAAATAGCAGCACGAAAGGTTATGCCACCGTCCTCACGCGAGATAGAATTAACAATCTCCTCCCAACACCATCACATTTGAATTATTTCATTGAATCTTTTTGTGATGCTTTTATTTATATCAGAACTCATTTCGTAATATTCATTTTCAGATATTTCTTATTAAAGAGCTGTACAAGTTCAGGCTACGAAGATAGATGTCCTACTGAGTACTATAAATTTCATAGTTTTATACATAGCGATCATGCTATGTTATTCAAATTTGATGCCCAAGTTCTGCAGTTTGTGATATTAATTGTACTGAGTATTGAATACCTTCTACATATATCCTACCTATCAAGCACTTCTTCCTATTCCTCGTCACACAACGTCTTTATACTCATCCTCGTATACTGTAGAAATACCTCGCCTCTGGAATTCGTTATCTAATGACGTCAGGGACGACCGGACTTTATCACAATTCAAAATTAAGTTGGAAAATTTGGTCTTCATTGATTTTAGGTATTGCTTGAAGTGTCAATTTGTGGTTTTTATTCTAGATTAAAATTGTAAGTTCTTTTGTTTTTGTTCGATAATTAGTTAGGATATAGTTAATTATGATACTTAACCACTTAGTTAAACTTTGTGGGTGCTATGTATAGACATTTCGCTAGCCCGCGCTACGAGTGTGCTAAACTAGCCCCGGCTATCGACTGGTTACTTGTACAGGATTCATATCATATCATATCGCTAACACTGGTTTATGAATACGAAAAAAGTTAGTTCGCTGATCATCCACCGGAAGCCCGCGCTAAGAATGTATATGAATATGGTCCTGTGTGACTGTAATCTGTATATAATTTTGTAGTAGTAGTATTTATTTAACCTGGTAGAGATAAGGCCGTCAGGCCTTCTATGCCCCTCTACCAGGGGATTACAACTATAATATGAAGAATAAAATTACAATTAATATTAAATTTACAATTACAATTACAATAAAAATTAAAGTACGACAAGATTACCTGATTAATGAAAGCTAGACATTTTATCATAGAAATTAAGAACAAAGAATATTTTTGTATTTACTGAATTACAAATTAAACCTAGAATAACAAAATTCTATAGTGATGAAATTACCGGATATTAAAATATGTTGTGATATAGCCTATTAAGAGAACTATTTACAAGAAACCATGTCTGAACGGTTTTGTGTGGCTTTGCTTTGTTTATTGTGTGATATTTCTTTGTATTTCTATTATTGTATTTGTATTTCTGGTGGTGTGGAAGAGAAGGTCTAATGGCCTTAACTTCACCAGAATAAATATATGTCTGCTGTCAAAAAATCTGAAAGTTAGAATTTATAAAACAGTTATATTACCGGTTGTTCTGTATGGTTGTGAAACTTGGACTCTCACTCTAAGAGAGGAACAGAGATTAAGGGTGTTTGAGAATAACGTTCTTAGGAAAATATTTTGGGCTAAGAGGAATGAAGTTAAAGGAGAATAGAGAAAGTTACACAACGTAGAGCTGCACGAATTGTATACTTCACCTGACATAATTAGGAACATTAAATCCAGACGTTTGAGATGGGCAGGACATGTAGCACGTATGACCTTTGGGGAGGCGAGACGTAGATGGGAGGATAATATTAAAATGGATTTGAGGGAGATGGGATATGATGGTAGAGACTAGATTAATCTTGCTCAGGGACCATAGTGGGCTTACGAGAGGGCGGCAATTAACCTCCGGGTTCCTTAAAAGCCAGTAAGTAAGTAATATATATGTACATACATATATATATATATGTAAATAAATACTCAGAAGTTACAAGTAGGCTGTCATTTATTGAGATAGAGCTTCAATTATTATATATTTATTATTGTCTGATAATTAGAAATATTCAATGTAATTTATTCTTAAAATGATAACGCATAGCTAGCAAACTGAAGTAGGGGTCAGCTGTGATATTGTAGGGAATTTACGGAGAGAGAGAACGACATGAGGGCGTGTGTAGAGTTTGAGATTGACCTAATAAATAAAATGTCAGGGACTTAAGGGGCAATGAGTCGTAAAGGGAAGCAAAGGCTAATTGTGATTTCTCGGTCTCTGATCTGGTCAAAACCCCTGATAGAACTGATATGTTATTTAACCCTTGAGGTGAATTTCGGTGAAATTCGTAGGGCCTAATTAGTCAAATTCACTCTCCTCACCTCTACACTGTGGCACTCAGGGATCTTTTAAGATGCGAATTAGATAGTGGCGTGCGGAAAGCCACTGAAAGAGGCCTGCCATTTGGCATAACACTTATGTATGTATGTATGTATGTATGTATGTATGTATGTATGTGTATGTATGTATGTATGTATGTATGTATGTATGTATGAGGGATAAAGTAAGGACGCAATAAATCAGATGTAGAGGTGGATAGTACTCAGGGAACAGGAAAAGAATAGAGGGGAAATGAGGATCAAGATTGTAGGTCAGGCATAGGCATATGTTCCCATACGAGCACTATTGCGTGTTCAGTTCAAAGAAAAACACACAAAAAAACAACACAAACACAAGAACACAAGAAATACATCACACTAACATACGAAAACAAAAAACACACACAAGATCGCATCCTCATTCAGAAAACAGAAATACAACATAGCATACAGAACAGAAAACACACTACAAAGACATCTCAACACACAAACAACACAAACAAATAAATACAACCACACAGGAGTATACAAACTCATATGAAATAGTTGCGACAGTTTCTACATTGGACAGACAGGCAGATCATTCCAAACTCGATACAAAGAACACATTAAAGCAATAACCAGAGGACACAATACATCTACATATGCCGAACACACAACTAATGCTAACCACACATACAGTAACATAAATACAGACATGGAAATCCTACACATACAACATAAAAACCAATAACTCAACACACTAGAACAATATGAAATGTACACACACACTAAAACATACCCTAATCAAATTCTCAACACACAGATCAATTTCAGAACACACACACTATTTGATACAAATCACACGAACGCACCCACACAACAGGCAGCGAAATCGAGATAGCGCCGAGATCTAGTAGGCTCTGAGGATGGTGTCAAGTAACACCGAAACAGTTGCAAGCCACACATGCTTACATAATTAACACGAGTAAGATCGCCATTTAATCAATTATTTATAATCGAGTGTTAAAAGTAGTGTACGAAAGATTCAACATGGATTTTAATTTTCCTCTTCTTCTCCTATACATAAATATTTAGTTTTCCCTATATTAATGGAAAGTCCCCATTTTTCATATTCTACTCATAGTTTTCTTGCAATATCTTCCGTATCATAAATTCGAAATTAGTTTATAATAATAACAAGAACTGGGAAACAATCCAATTTTTCTCTGTTGACTATGGTGGTTGTTATTTGAGTCTATTCTTCTTTAAAAGCATAAAATGTATTTATTCCTTGTTGACATAGGATTGATCAGCTTCGTATCGTTCACTACTCAGCTTCAATCTGCCTTTAGCCACATTTGTGTGGGTTTCAATACCGCCAAAGGATGTTTGTGCGTTATCAGTGTCGTGTTCTACATTGTTTTAGATGGAGATCGACATTATGTCAATCTGATATCACAGGATTCCTAGTGTGTGTCAGATTAGTATTAGACTGAGTTACACCGTATATATTTGCTGGGCTACATTCTTTCGCATTACACAGTTCGTGTAGCACCAATAAAACCTACTGTTGACATTTCAGTTTCCAGTGTTGTGCAATCGACTCTTTGTGCCCACATATTTGGGGACTTTCTGTTCGCAAATATTACATAAACCAAATAATAAAATTATTGAGCTTCAGGTCCTTTTGAGCCCACCGCTGTGGAGTAACGGTTAGCGTGCCTAACCGCGACACCAACGGCCCCGGATTCAAATGCTATTTGGGACAAGTTATCTGGTTGAGGTTTTTCCGGAGTTTTCTCTAAATCCATTAAGAGCAAATGCTGGGTAACTTTCGGCGCTGAACCCTGGATTCATTTCGCTGGCATTATCATCTTCATCTCATTCCGGCGCTAAATAACAATAGCAGTTGATAAAGCGTCACTTTTTCAACTACACTTAAAAAATTGGGAAAAAGACTTATTTCTTACAACTCTTCGAAACCGGCATCAAGCACTTCTTTCTATCCCTCATCATAGAACGTCTTTATACTCATCCTAGTATACTGTAGAAATACCTCGCCTCTGGAATTCGTTACCTAATGACGTCAGGGACTACCGGACTTTATCACAATTCAACTTTAAACTGGAAAATTATGTCTTATTTAATGCTTTTTAGGTATTGTTAAGTGTTGATTTGTGTTTTTTACTCTAGATTAAAATTGCAAGTTTCTTGTTTATATTAGTTATTAGTTAGGATATAATTAATTACGATACTTAATCACTCATCTAAAGTTTGTGTGACGGCAACTAGTGTATATTTTTGTGTGGCTTTACTTTGCTTATAGTGTGATTTTTTTTTTCTTTTTATTTCTATTATTGTGTTTTTATTTCTGGTAGAGTGGAAGAGAAGGCCTGATGGCCTTACTACACTAGTATAAATGTATTATTTACATTTTTATTTTATTCACGAAATAGTCGTAATAAATGTCACTCGAGGTCTGAGATTTCCCGATAAATCCACGAGCGAAGCGGCATTACTATAGATAAATCTCAATTTCTTCACCATCAGACGAAGAATGCATTTTTTTTCTTTTGACGAAACACATCTAGGCCAATTTTAGGATTTAAAATAATACGGTATAATCTCCAATTCAGCCATTTACCCGCACCAAGAGTGGGGTAGAATTTTGTTTCAAAATATGTAAATCTGTAAACTTCGATTTGTAAAATTGTAAACAAACGACAATTGAATTTGTAGTACTATGGCTTGGAACCTATTATTGTCTACTTCAATTACAAATATCAATGTCCTTTTAATGATAGACCTTAAAGAATATGAAGGTGATTTATATTCGCATGCTGATGATAGCGTTTTATTTTTTAGTGGAAAAACTTGGACTGATGCTTATTATAATGCAAATTGCTGCTTACAATTAATAAAAAAATGGTTCGATTTAAAATCACTTGTAATTAATAGAGATAAAACAATAGCTATCCCATTTTTCTTTAATTAATAAAGGTAATAAAACAATTTCATCTATACTACAAATTAAAATGCATAATTCTGATTGTTCCGATATAAATTGCAATTGTTCAGTGGTTAATGAAGTTAATGAGGTTAAATACTTAGATATAATTATTGATAATCATTTAAAATGAAATAATCATATTCATTATATTTGTAATAAATTACGTAAAACATTGTGTTACTTTGTTATTCTAAGAAATATTTTGTCAATTAACTGTTTACCTGTAATTTACTTAGCATTATTTCAATCTATATTTATGTATGGTATTATAGGTTGGGGTGGAACTTATAAATCCAACCTTTATCCGTTGATTTGACTACAGAAAAAAGTATTAAAAATTTGTTTAAAAAGGCAGAAATATTACCCAACTGAATTGTTGTTTAAACATTTCAAAGATTTCAACATTAAACAAATGTATTATTTTATTTAATTGAAATATTTTCATAGAAATTTTAATAACCTTGAAAGGTAGCCTATATATATATATATATATATAACTAAAAATATGAATTCTCTGCGTTCGTCTGAACCAAAATGTGAAACCAATGGAGCTCTTTTATCATAGAATGAGTCAAGGTCCCGGATTATTGAACAAATTTTATTCCAATAATATTTAAACCACGAATACTCTCCAAATTAATAAAAAAAAAAATAAAAAAATGTATTGGATTTATAGTTTGGGTTTAAACATATTAAACACAATTTAATCTGCATTCACTCTCAATTTTTAATTTATTTTTGTTTGTATTGGAATCCCCTCCTGAGCACGAGTCTTACTCATTCAGGAGTGGGCTAGTTTAACTTTCATTGTATTTATTAATTTGTATTCATTTCAAACTTACTAGCAATAATAAATAAATAAATAAATAAATAAATAAATAAATAAATAAATAAATAAATAAATTTACAAGGGTATTTTTGTGAAAAACAAACGTTCCTGAATTTGTAAATTTGTAACTTTTCTCGCTTTTAATTTTTATTTTGTACATTTGTGAAATAGGGCCTAGCCGGTACTACGGCATAGTTAGGTAATGAAATAATTTTAAAAAAACCTGCCACTTCTTAGTGTTGTAGTTGTCTCCAAGATAGCAATTTTAACGTAGATAAACAGAATAAAATAGCTATTTCGTAGATGGAGGTGGTATTGATGATCCTGGTGCAATATTAAGACTCTTATTTATATGTATCCCGATTTGTAACTCATTTTTATACAAAGAAATACGTATTAACTAATTCCAAGGTTTGTTACAAGTGAGACTAATAATGGGATTATACTTAATAACCCATTTTATTAACACCAGGGTGTAATAATTCCTGTGGTTTTGTATAGATTTTTAAAATTAATGACGAAGTAATCAATCACTTGTGCACTGTACAGTCAGTTGCTGAGACTAATGAACCAAGAGAGGAAAGAGGGCTAATATGGACCATTCATAATCTTCGAAGTGCTTCCTTTCTGCATAAAGGCCCTTATTATGGGGAACTTAGCGTCTCTTTGAAAATTGCAGCAAGCTCTATCGCAAAAGGATCATTTACGAATATTCATAAATGGGTTCTTGACAGCATTCTTGCCTACACAGCGCTCTGGTAGGAAGCACAAATTTTCTCTCTTACGTAGCGAGAGCTCTCTTTATGTCTGCTTGCATTTTAGTCTTTGTGTAAACACCTGTAGGTGTAGAATCTGTTGTACGTGTTTTCCATTCCGATACACTGTGTGTTCAACAATAATTTCTTCACTTGAAGGAACAGGAGTAATAAATTTACAGCTTAGCTACTCAGATCCTAAACTTGAAATATTTCTGTCTATATTCAATTCAATTCAATTTATTTGGCCATTAGACATACAGTTTTAGGCTTCGTCAGAATACATTAAAAAACATATAAATACTTACTTACTTGCTGGCTTTTAAGGAACCCGGAGGTTCATTGCCGCCCTCACATAAGCCCGCCATTGGTCCCTATCCTGAGCAAGATTAATCCAGTCTCTATCATCATATCCCATCTCCCTCAAATCCATCTTAATACTATCTTCCCATCTACGTCCCGGCCTACCTAAAGATCTTTTTCCCTCCGGCCTCCCATCTAACACTCTATATGCATTTCTGGATTCGCCCATACGTGCTACATGCCCTGCCCATCTCAAACGTCTGGATTTAATGTTCCTAATTACGTCAGGTGAAGAATATAATGCGTGCAGTTCTGTGTTGTGTAACTTTCTCCATTCTCCTGTAACGTCATCCCTCTTAGCCTCAAATATTTTCCTGAGCACCTTATTCTTAAACACCCTTAACCTATGTTCCTCTCTCAAAGTGAGAGTCCAAGTTTCACAACCATACAGAACAACCGGTAATATAACTGTTTTATAAATTCTAACTTTCAGATTTTTTGACAGCAGACTGGATGATAAGAGCTTCTCAACCGAATAATGACAGGCATTTCCCATATTTATTCTGTGTTTAATTTCCTTTCGCGTATCATTTATATTTGTTACTGTTGCTCCATGATATTTGAATTTCTCCACCTCTTCAAAAGATAAATTTCCAATTCTTATATTTCCATTTCGTACAATATTGTCGTCACTAGACATAATCATATACTTTGTCTTTTCGGGATTTACTTCCAAACCTGTCTCTTTACTTGCTTCGAGTAAAATTCCCGTGTTTTCCCTAATCGTTTGTGGATTTTCTCCTAACATATTCACGTCATCCGCATACACAAGCAGCTGATGTAACCCATTCAATTCCAAACCCTCTCTGTTATCCTGAACTTTCCTAATGGCATACTCTAGAGCAAAGTTAAAAAGTAAAGGTGTTAGTGCATCTCCTTCCTTTAGCCCACAGTGAATTGGAAAAGCATCTGACAGAAACTGACCTATACGAACTCTGCTATACGTTTCACTGAGACACATTAAAAAAACACTAATAAAAGAAACAGTAAAATTTAAATAATACAAAGAAAACATGAAATATTTTGAAACTTTTAAATTAATGAAAGCTAACTAAATTGCAATTAAACTTATTTATTAAAATAGAATTTCATACAAATTTGTGTTGAAAAACTCAGCAACAGAATAAAAAGGATTATTTAATAACGAATTATAAAATCTACTTTTGAAGCTATTGATTGGTAATTTATAATATTGACTGGGGAGCTTATTATATAATTTCATCCCCGTAATTAAAACGTTTGTGTTGCTCTTGTGTAATCTACATTATGGAATATAAATTTGTTCACTATTTTAATTTCATGATCATGTATATTGGCCACTAATGAGTAATTGTCGATATTTTGTCGAGTGTAAAGTACTAGATCATAAGTGTACAAATTTATGATTGTTAAAATCCGTGATTGTCTGAAAAGTGGCCGACATTGTTCCAGATAGTTTGATTAACATAAAATTCAAATGGCTTTCTTTTGTAAAATCAAGACGCTTCCAATTTTGCTTCCATATCCCCAGAAAATTAGGGCATATCGGATTATCGACTGAAAGAAAGAAAAGTAGGCACATCTTAAATAATTTTGAGGAACGCAAGTCGTTAATTTCTTTAACAAATATAAAAGTCTTGATAGCTTTATGCAGATGTATTCGATGTGCTTATCCCATGTGAAACTGGAGTATATAAAAAGTCCTAGAAATTTTGTGTAGTTGAGTCTATTGTCCTTATTTATTAGATAATTTAGTTTGAAAGTTATATTGATAGTTTTTTCTTAATTAAGCAAGAAACCATTAGATTCAAACCATAAAGCCATCTGTGATAGTGTCGTTGTTGAGAGCATGTAATTGATTTAGAGCAGGTATTAGGCAGTTTCTTCTCAGCCAGTGACTCAATCAATCCCTTTTCCTCTTCCTGATCAGTTTCAATATCATTATTTCGTCACTCACTCATTCCAACACACCTTCATTTCTTATTCTGTCTGTCAACTTCACACGTTCCATTTTTCTCCATATCCACATTTCAAATTCTTTTATTCGCTTCTCTTTACTTCGTCGTAAAGTCCATGTTTCTGCCCTCCTGCAATGCTACACTCCATACAAAGCACTTCACTAGTCTCTTCCTTAGTTCTTTTTCCAGACGTCCGCAGAAAATGCTCCTTTTCCTATTAAAAGCTTCCTTGGCCATTGCTATCCTCCTTTTGACTTCCTGGCAGCAGCTCATGTTACTGCTTATAGTACACTCCAAGTATTTGAAGCTGTCCACTTGTTCTACTGCCTCATTTAGAATTCGCAAGTTCATCTTGTATATTTTTCTTCCTATGATCATGCTCTTCTTCTTATTTGCATTTATCTTCATCCTATACTGCTCACAGAGCTATCATTTAGCTCCAGTAGCATATTCTTTAGTATATATATTTATGGGATGAAATAGTTATAATCAATTGAAAATAATAATTTCGGTTTACAATTTAGTCACAAGTTTAAGCTTCAATTTGGTACTTCAATTAAATCTTTTGCCCAATTGAAAGGAATTTTTGTCCGTAGGAAGGATAACAAATGTCGGAAAATGTGAAATAGAAGAAAACAGACTCTGAAGATGGCGTAAGGTATAGAAAGTATAGTGCGCTTTCATTATATTCATTATATTTTCATTTATAGTCCTAGGTTTATTGAATTTATTTAGTTATAGTTAGAATTAAATTTATGTTTATTTTATTTTTATTGCCGTAATTATTGTAAATTTGATTAATACAGGGTGTCCGGGAAAGACCTCACGAAATATAAATAACTATATCTCTGAAACTATTTCATATATTGTCGTGAAGTTTTCACACTTACAAAGAGAAAGACAATAAGTTTTAATGTACCTCTATATGAGCACCATTTTTGACCAGGGCTATGTCCAGGCGGTACTCAACCTCCTGCCACACACACCAAAGCATCTCCGGTGTGACTAGGCCTATTGCTTCGTAGATTCGCCCACGTAATTCACGTCCTCCACAAGCCTTACAGAAAGAAATCCAATGGGGTTATGTCCGGTGACCGTGATGGCCATGGTGTAGGTCCGCCTCTTCCAATTCAACGGTCAGGAAACGTGTCATCGAGGAAAGCGCGCACAGGGTTAGCATAGTGTGGGGGGCCTCCGTCCTGTTTAAACACGGTTTCTGGTGGTAGTTGTGGTACAGCGTAATTTCGCAGCATATCCAGGTATGTGTTACCTGTTACTGTGAGCTCTTGTCCGTTTGGAAACGACGTTGTACACGCTTGACTGACTTAAATTCAGCCAGTCACAAAACGCATTCTGCTTTTTCTACTGTGGTAAACATTGTTCGGCTGTTCACTTGGTACACGCACAACTTGCATTCCCAGCTCTGACAGCAAGGCTGTCTATATACGCTGCGCAGAACGAGCTTTTTCTCGTTTCCTCCTAGCGCAATGGCACGCGTGTAACATGCTGCTAGATAACGAAACTTATTGAGTTTCTCTTTTTAACTGTCAAAACATTGAGATAATAGCTGTAACAGTTTCAGATATATAATTACTTCTTTTTCGTCAGGTCTTTCCCGGACACCCTCTATTTATTGTAAAGTTGTTATTATATATTATATATCACTGCCACCGGGTGTATACCAAATTGTAGTGTTATTTTTTTAGTTGGTTATTTAACGACGCTGTATCAACTACTAGGTTATTTAGCTTCGATGAGATTGGTGATAGCGAGATGATATTTAGCGAGATGAAGCCGAGGATTCGCCATAGATTACTTTGCATTCACATTACGGTTGGGGAAAACCTCGGAAAAAACCCAACCAGGTATTCAGCCCAAGCGGGGATCGAACCCGCGCCCGAACGCAACTTCAGACCGGCAGGCAAGCGCCTTAACCGACTAAGCTACGCCGCTGGTTTGTAGTGTAAATACATACATGCATACATACAAACATACATACATACATACATACATACATACATACATACATACATACATACATACATACATACATACATACATACATACGTACATACATGTAAACCTTTATTTCAATCCTGTAAAATTCTCACTCTTTCATCGCTATATGTATTGCAGTGTTTGTTATATACCAAAATGAATATAGATAATTTCCCTTTGAACTTGCATTTTCACGAACACCAAACGAGAAGTTGTAACGATATAAGACTTGATTTATGCAGGTACAAGACTACACAAAACAGTTTTTATTATATGTCTCTGAAGTTTTATAATAGCTTACCTAATTCAACTAAAAATTTAAATTATGGTTCATTCAAATCATTAATTAAAAGAAAATTGTATAGTATTAACGAATATTTTAATTGCATAGTATTAACGAATATTTTAACTTGGCTAATAATAATTTTGTATGATTTTATTTATATTGACGTTGCTATGCATAAGTTACTTATGTCCAAGAAATAAAGTATCTATCTATCTATCTATCTATCTATCTATCTATCTATCTATCTATCTATCTATCTATCTATCTATCTATCTATCTATCTATCTATCTATCTATCTATCTATCTATCTATCTATCTATCTATCTATCTATCTATCTATCTATCTATCTATCTATCTATCTATCTATCTATCTATCTATCTATCTATCTATCTATCTATCTATCTATCTATCTATCTATCTATCTATCTATCTATCTATCTATCTATCTATCTATCTATCTATCTATCTATCTATCTATCTATCTATCTATCTATCTATCTATCTATCTATCTATCTATCTATCTATCTATCTATCTATCTATCTATCTATCTATCTATCTATCTATCTATCTATCTATCTATCTATCTATCTATCTATCTATCTATCTATCTATCTATCTATCTATCTATCTATCTATCTATCTATCTATCTATCTATCTATCTATCTATCTATCTATCTATCTATCTATCTATCTATCTATCTATCTATCTATCTATCTATCTATCTATCTATCTATCTATCTATCTATCTATCTATCTATCTATCTATCTATCTATCTATCTATCTATCTATCTATCTATCTATCTATCTATCTATCTATCTATCTATCTATCTATCTATCTATCTATCTATCTATCTATCTATCTATCTATCTATCTATCTATCTATCTATCTATCTATCTATCTATCTATCTATCTATCTATCTATCTATCTATCTATCTATCTATCTATCTATCTATCTATCTATCTATCTATCTATCTATCTATCTATCTATCTATCTATCTATCTATCTATCTATCTATCTATCTATCTATCTATCTATCTATCTATCTATCTATCTATCTATCTATCTATCTATCTATCTATCTATCTATCTATCTATCTATCTATCTATCTATCTATCTATCTATCTATCTATCTATCTATCTATCTATCTATCTATCTATCTATCTATCTGTCTGTCTGTATATGTTTGTCTGTATGTCTGTCTGTCTGTCCGTCCGTCCGTCTATCATACATGCCCAAATAATTGTGAAAGTATTGAGATAATGGATACAAATTATATATCGTTTGAAAACCAGAAGAAATGAGCTTCCAGATCAGGCAAAAACATTATTTACCAAAATTTGAAGAAATCTGACACTTCTAGATTCGATGAATATGTACCTTAATAGGTACAACATTTTTTATGGGTTTCTTCCGAAATAAATTAAAACTTTAGGTTCCGTGTTGTAACTTTACGACACGTAAAATATATTTATCCCTAAATGATAAAAATTCGTCGCCCATGTATTGTCTGCTGTTCAAGTGGAGGTTTGGCACCGAAGTGTTCTCGTAAAACGATGAACATCTCGCTATGTCTGTGATAAGTCCGTAGGTTGTATGGAATATGAAAGCTTTTATACAAGATGGAGGATATTGAAGTACAAATAAAAATAAGGAGAATGGTTTATGAAACAAAGCAGATGTGTTGGAGTGTCGAAGGCTACTCCTTCTCGCAACAGTAACGTTCGTATCTTGGAGAAATATCCATTAGCAAGGCGATGCAAATGTGCTTGTGGCAGAGTGAGATGGGGGCGTTGGATAGAGAAAATGGAACGAGGGGAAGGAGAGAATCAGGAATTTAAATCCGCGTTTCCTTCATTGCCGTAAATTCAAATCGATTGTAAACACCTTGCGCTTTCCCTTCGTTACTCCATTAGAAGGACACGCCTTCCCCCACTTGCCGAAGGAAAAGGTATAACATTACTCTGTAAGCCCCTATATCAGCTTCTATAGACCGTACCTTCATTAAATTTCAGTACGTGTTAAACGGAGCGCGCAGTTGCCATGTGATATGCAACATTTCAGCTGCAAAGCGAGAAAATTAAGTTCTTGTGATGTTGGCTACTGATCACTAAGTCCGTGGCATCGGTATATTTGTATTAGTTTTAGGTCGATTGAAGGTGAACACAAGACGCCGGACGTGTTTCAAGTACAGGCAGCGGAAGCGAATTTGACACACGCCTAAACAAGCACTTTGCGTGTTTTATATACGATTAATGCTATGTCATTAATAGGCTATCTTAAATTGTATTCTCCCAATATGGTTTAGTCCTCTGGCAGTCAAGAAAGTGGCAAATTCCCAAATAAATTTAAAAATTCAATCGTGAAACCTATTTTTAAAACAAAAGACGAAAGAAATATGAACAATTATAGACCAATATCATTACTTTCATGTATTTCAAAATTACTAGAAAAATGTATTAAATTTCGATTAATCAATTATCTTGACTATTACACTCTTACTACGTCATAATACTTTTGACCAATAAAACGGTACGAAAGGACGTATTTCAACCAATCATGGCTGCTTATCGCATAATTTTATCGCGTCCCTAGCATTTGTTTAATTTTATCGCGTCCCTAGCATTTGTTTCTTTGCTTGCCAACATTTCAAACTGCACTGGTCTGGCCGTCAAATATAAAATTACAAACCACTCCAGTCGATGCACAGCACTTTCAAATATGACTCGCATTGGCATTCAAGAACAAGAATTAATAAAAAATCACTGATCATACCTATGTATCTTCTGAAATCCGATTTACAAATAAATGAAGAGCACCATTCGGAAATCCTGGATACGTTGAATACACCATGTAGGCCTAAATCAACGAATTCCACTTCTATTACGTACACGTCCAATATAACATCAATTGAACCACCAACCACATTCAAAGTTGAAAATTGTACATTCAATAATTATTCATTCGGAAATTCTGAATAAGTTGAATACACCATGTAGGCCTAAATCAACGAATTCCACTTCTATTACGCACATGTCCAATTAACATCAATTGAACCACCAACCACATTCAAATTTGAAAATTGTACATTCAGTAATTATTCCTTTTAAAATTATTCATGTTTATTTTTTATGTCATCGTCGTTAATTAAAACTTTTCTAACACTTGTGTATATTACTTAGGTTATGTTATAGCTTCTGCTATATGATATTATAGATAGTCACGTATCAGAGATTGTTTAATATTAAGATTTATTGAAAATCATCTGTCAAGTGACGTTGATTACTGGGATTCGGATAATTGAAGTGGAATGTTCCATTTTAATAAAAATGAAACTGAATCAACAAAGCCTTCTTGACTAGTAACATTGCCATCGTGTATAATAGATCGAGAACTTCTCGACGAGAAGGCATTGCTCACTACTGCCATCTAGCATGCATCTAGCGTATATTTGTAATGTTGAGATGGTACAATAATACATTTGAAGACAGTTGTATTTTCGTAAATCAATTAATATTTTATTGTATTGGAGTACTTCGTTATTTCTAATCTTTATATACTTTCTTCTAATCGTGTAATAGTCAATTAAATCCCACTCGAGTTTTGATTTTCTCTAGATAAATCAAAACGTCTAGTGAGATTACTGTTGATAAACATAATATATTAAGTGATAATCAATTTGGTTTTCGAAAAAAATTCAGTATAGATTAAGCAATATATCAAGTTACTAAAAAAATGGTTAGAGAATTTGATCAAGGTAACAAATGTATTGATATTTTTCTGTATATAAGAAAAGCATTGGATACAGTGAAACATGATACCTTAATTGACAAATTAGACTTATTAGGAATCAAAGGTAATGTTTTAAACTTAATAAAATCGCATCTTAACAACAGAAATCAAATAACGGAAATTGACAGTTATTCAAGTGAACCTTCAATTATTAAAATAGATTTTCCCCAAGGCACAGTTTTAGGCCCTATTCTATTTTTAATATATATTAATGACTTATTAAAAATTGACTTACAACAATACAATGGTCTTCACTATTCTTATGCAGATGACACAGTTTTACTTTTTGGTGGAAAAACCTGGTATGATGCATATTATTATTCAAATAATGGACTTAAATTAATAAAAAAATGATTTGACATAAATTATCTTTCTATCAACGAAAATAAAACCATAATTATTCCATTCTCATTATCTGAAAAATGTAACAAACCTCCTACATGTATATTAAGTATTAAATTACATAATTCTGATTATTGTCTTATACAGTGTAAATGTCCGATTATTTATTAAAGAGTCCTCTCAAGTTAAGTATTTAGGCATAATTTTCGATAATCATTTAAAATGGAACCAACATATTAATTATCTTTGTAATAAATTACGTAAAATAGTATATTATTTTGTTTTATTGAGGAATTACTTGCCAATAAGTTTATTACGCACAATATGTTTAACTTTATTTCAATCGGTAATTATGTATGGAAATATAGGATGGGGTAGCTCATTTGAATCCAATTTTAACCCACTTTATTTAGCACAGAAGAAAATCATTAAAATATATATTCATAAACCTATTGATTTTCCATCTCAAAATTTGTTTTTAGACTTTAATGTACTTAACGTAAGATAAATTTATTATATTGTATTAATAAAATAATTTTGAATCGTATTCTCATAGTTATGAAACAAAAGGTATGAATTCTTTAAGATTGTTTGAACCAAAATGCAACACTGTTACAGTATTTAATCATAGTAGTAATTTAGGCCCTAGAATATATAACAAATTTATATTTAAATATCCTAATCTTGTCAATTCTAATAGTTCTAGTATTAAATTTTAAAAGTTATGTATGGATTTTATAGAAATTGAAAAATTCTAAATTTAAATTTAAATACTATAATTGCATAGTAGACATAAGACAAATTGTATTGTATAATTATTAATTTCAAATCAGGAATCCGCCCCTGAGCACGAGTTCTACTCTTTCAGGGGCGAGGTAAAGTTTTTCTGTATATATTATATTTTATGTTATTATTAGCAAAATTAAATAAATAAATAAGTAAATAAATAAATAAATAAATAAATTACACACAGGAAAACGGTACACAGTTTTAGGAGCCGGCAAACTTTTATTCATATAGTTATAAATATTTTTAGCTGTGACATCACTGATCATGTACTAGCGATTTGCAAAATAAATAAATATATATTATGATAAATTATTGTAGTGACAAAACAGTTTTAAATTCTTTAGAAAACTTTAGCAGGTGTTCTAAATCTGTTTTATGATTTAACAAAATAAAATTTGATCTTAATACGCTATATAAATAAGTATTACATTTTCATTTGAAATAATATTTCTTCTGAACACAGAACTAATCACAAATTGTACAAAGTGTGAGATTTTTCACTCATTTACAAAACACCGTTCACAGACCCTTACTCTATCTTCATTACATATACGTATCTCTATTGCATTTGCAACATCACCAACATCCTTGGCACGCTGGTGACGTAACACTCTCTTCTTGGTTAGCTTCGAATCGTGAATTATTACTGCATTAGGTACACATTCACATGACCAAGAAAAGAACTATGAGAATACATTAATAAAGAGTTATTCCATAGGCTTATTAGTAAGAAGGACGGGAGATAAACACCTGCGAGTGTTAACGTAGTTGTTGCAATTATTTACAGAAATAGTGACACACAGAAAGTAAATGGCAGTTCATTTTATGAAGGAAAATAAACGGAAGGTTTCATAGAATCCCGTTATGCATTAAAGTGGTACACACATAAACTTTCTTGTATCTAATAAATAAAATTAGGGAAACTTATTCGAGCGCCGATGATACAACCCAAAAGACATCTGAGAGCCACTGCTGCCAACATATCGCCCTACAATCTCGCTAAAATTACAACAAAAAGTAGCTAAATCTCTCAAAAGTTTGTTAAAAAAAATCCCCAGAATTGTCGCTAAAAATTAATAATAAATATCACTAAATATAAATAAGAAAAAATACATATGCGGAGAAAAATATAATTTCTTCATCGTCACCCTCTTCTGCGGAGTCTGGTTATATTGTTGACGGTTTTGATGTTGAGGTGGAAGCTGTGGGAACATCTGATTGTGAATACACTGCACTTTATCCAATAATTAACACTACACTTTCTGGAAAATTGTAAGTATGGAAATTTTCACCCAAGCGTTTGACCACAATTTTTTTTTGTGAAATCTAACACTTTTTAAATCTTATATGTTAATACAGGGATGTCGAACAGCGCTCTCGAGCTGTGAACTGCAGAGCCTTCACTCTTCCCTTACCGTGCAACGGTTGAACACAGATAGCAGGCAGTCCGGCCGAATGATAGTAAACAAAAGCGAAACTGCGGCGGCTGGTACTTCGATAACTTTTATACATCTTACCAATTGATTAGGAACTCAGTTTAGATTTGCACTTGATGAACTCTGATAAACAAAGAATGTAGCCTACATGAGGATGAATTATGATGATGATGATGATGATGATGATGATGATGATAATAATAATAATAATAATAATAATAATAATAATAATGTTTTATCTACTGTGTCATTCCATGAATGTTGTTCGTTAGTGACGGAAATAAATCATAATAATAATGTTGTTAATATCATGTTTAAAATATCAACTTTATGTGTATGTGTTGTAGCAGTGCAACTTCAAGTTCAGAAACAAACTGTTTTGATGTATAACATTAATTACTTTTAGCGTGACTTGAAATTTCTTCATAGTTTTTGTTACAGATTCAAAAATATCTCCTCCTCCTCGAGTTCGATCCTTTAGTGAAATGACATCTACAAGATCTCCATGAACATTTAAATCTGAATCGACACTCCTTATGTATATACTGTAGCTAGCTGCGCCGTATCTTTCCGGTCGGTACTTTCATCAAGAGCATTAGTGAGTAATAAGTGAAAGTTTTCATTCTTGCTATCAGTTGTTCCTCCAAGTTATCTCCCATTTATGATACGCGCTCTGCAACAATATTACGAGGCAAACATATAGATTTAAAATCATTAACGTATTCCGGACATATCCCTTTTGCAATAGCTATGAGACAGTCTTTCACAAATTCTCCGTCAGTAAATAGCTTTGAAGACGTTGCAATAATTTCACAAATTTTGTAGGTAGCAAAGCTTATTCTACTAAAAACCGATGATAATGGAAGGTTTTCTGAATTCAATCTTGATTTTAATTCTTCAACAGCCTTTTCACGAGTGAAACCGGATAACTTTTCTGGTCCATAAGTTTCAGCATGACTTGTAGAATTAAAATGCCTTTTAATATTATGATCGCTAATGTATCCAAGTTCTTTTCTGCATATTAAGGAATGTGCCTTTCCGTCCTTAAAGATAAATAAATATTTATCTGTCCACTCCCTATTGAATCGTCGTTCCATATCCATACCAGCCGCAAGAGTTGATAAACACACTGCGTACAGAACACTGCTACAGCGAGCTGACTGACTGTCGTTTCAGCTCAGCTACGGTAGGAAACAGTATTAATCGTTTCACAGTTTGAGAGCGCTGTTCGACATCCCTGTGTTAAAATGTATTAAAACCAGCTAAAACTACAGTCTCATTTGCTTCACACGAACTGTCGGCACAAAATAGCAAAACTCAATTGCCTCGGGTCGGTTCGGAGTGGAAAATCTCCGCGTTGCGGGGAAGAAGCAAGATTCGTCACGATCCAATCAAAGTTGCCACCGTTTATCGGTGTTGGATCAGTGGCATTGAGAGAGAGATCTAACCGTGAGAATCATTGAATCAGCATCTTTCACCCCTGATCACTGATCACAAATGTATGAGATCAGGGCTTTCACGTATGAATCATTAGACGACTCAGTCATGCACCCGTACCTCTTCTAAAACTAAGAAGTGCATGACTTCAGTTGAATGTTTTAACTTAAGAGAAAGGAAAAAGTGGAAGAATATAAAAATCAGCAGAAAAGTCGCTAATCGTATTTTACAAAATTTGTCGCCGAGACTGATTCAAAATTCCCTAGATTTAGCGACTTATCTAAATATGGCAACACTGCTGAGAGCATACTAAAAATTGCAAACACGTAATTTAAATTGATTGGAAAATACTAAGGGTCCAACGCACGTCTGGCTGTGAAACGAGCCCGGTTTCAAATCCTGGTTGAGACAAATTACCTCATTGGGTCTTTTTCCAGGGTTTTCCCTCAATCGATTGAAGCAGAATTTCTGGATGATTTTCGGCGTTGGACCTCGGACTCATTTCGCCATCATTAATTCACATATCACCATCCATACCATAGCCCGGGTTAAATTAACGGTGCGGCGTGCTATACTTGTACAAGAGCGCGGCCATTCAACTACCCTTATCATTCACAAGAATAGGACCTCAGGCTGCAGTGTAAGCCTTCTGGTTCCTCCTACGTACAATAGGAAAAGAAGGTACCGGGTACACCCGCTATGCATTGTAGGATTAAATCGTGTCAGATTCACTAATATTTTAATTTTATAACTAGACTTCGTGGAATTGCCACGAGAATCGCAAGGTTTACTGCGCACGCGGTATAGACTGTATGCGAAGGGGGCGTGCAAACGATAGAGTATGTCTCTAATATAAAAACTGAGCAGTATACTGCGATTTCAATAAAACCTGTATCCTGCATTGAAGAAATATAATGAATGATCACTGAAGTAGGAAACGTCTAAACATGTAATTACACAATTATTTTATAGTGAGATATATTAATTCTTAAAATTTAATGTAAGATACATCATCCTTGAATATGTGCATTGCAGTGAAGAGTTGAGTATATTTTGAGGAGTAACCTCCTCCGATGGTCACTTAAGCAGTTTTTATTTTGGGAAAATGTACGTTCAACATCACACGATGTAATACGCACATATTTGAAGAACGGAAATCACTACGTTTTAGTACATCAGCTTCGGATGTCTTGTCGTGATCTGATGGTACATCATTTATAATACGAAATTGTGAATAGGTAGAATGTTTAGCAATAATGTTTCTCAACTTACATTTCACTTTTTCTGAAATTAGTGAATTGTTATATTGGATAACGGTTTGTGATACTTTAGCCACTATATTAAGGGCTTCTGAGAGTTGTAGTTTAGACGATTCTAACAGGATGATGCTTTTGGACACGATTTTAAAATTAGAATCAATGAACAGAATATCTTCCAAAAGCTGTTCAGAAGGCAATGATTTTACAGCTGCAACAGCGAAGCTGTCTGCGCTATCCAATGCATCAATTATCTCCATTATTTTGCCGTAATGTTCTGCATAATAATTAACAGCATCCAACCACGTTCCTCAACGGGTCAAGACTGGCTGCGGGGTAAGGTTATTCCAGGGGCAATTGCTTGGAACAGCAACACTCTCATTGTTTACAAAAAAAAATTGTAGTATGTTTGATTGAATTCTTGTCTGCACTGAACAAATGTTAAGCTTTGACTATTCAAGCCACAGTAATGCGAAAACAAGTGCTTACATAGGTAAACATTAGCTGTAGCTGCTCTATCTACTTGGACCGGTCACAACTCTTAACATGAACTGCTTATACTACGAGACCGGGCGGTCGCTCACCTCCTCTATACTACGTACATCGGCAACCTGATTGCATGCTGCGTGTGGCAATTCAACGAAGTCTATTTATAACAAATACTACGAAAATTGTTGAACACTAAAATTTTAATACGTAACCAGATATTACAGAAAGTTGTAGAGAATACTTGTGCGAAAAAGACATGTTAGATATCACCAGGAGCGTACCCCCCCCCCCCTTGGGTTACCCGGTTTTAACTCCCACCTTGGGGGTTATCTGGTTTGAACCCCCCCCCCCTTGAACTTAAAAAATACGTTTTTATCCATAATCGTTTTCTATTCTCAAAATTTTCACTGTCAGAGTAACAAAATCTACATCAACATAAGGCATAGTCCTCCTTCTCCCCGTTGAATATAACTCCTGTAATTGGTGCTGTGGAACATTCGAATTATAACAATGCTGTCTTTATTATAGAGAGACCTACCGCCTAGTACCGATCTAGTAATAAAATGAAGCTGACACAATATGAAATTTAACTTTTTATGAAACATATTAAAAAGGTTGTTTTGATAATTCTGCAGTGCAGATGTTGCTATCGGTTTTAAATTTAGTTTAAGAGCGATATTCACCCATTCGTTAGTTTGAGTTCAGACTTTATTGTGAACTGTTCGTTTAACGTTTTGTGCATTCGACAGTTTTTATTTTAATATAAATATATAATATATAACATTCATTCATAGTGTTCTGCCCAAGGACAGGTCTTTCACTGCAAACCCAGCATTCTGCAGTCTTTCCTATTTTCTGCCTTCCTCTTTGTATCCTCATATGATCCGTATATCTTAATGTCGTCTATATCTGATATCTTCTTCTGCCCCAAACCCTTCTCCTGTTCACCATTCCTTTCAGTGCATCCTTCAGAAGGCAGTTTCTTCTCAGTCAGTGAATATACCAGTTCCTTTTTCTCTTCCTGATCAGTTTCAGCATCATTCTTTCTTCACCCACTCTTTCCAACACAGCTTCGTTTCTTATTCTGTCTGTCCATTTCACACGTTCCATCTTTCTCCATATCCACATTTCGAATGCTTCTAGTCGTTTCTCTTCACTTCGTCGTAATGTCCATGTTTCTGCCCCATACAATGCTACACTCCACACAAAGCACTTCACTAGTCTCTTTCTTAGAAGCAAACGTTCCGATGGGGGCAGATAAAAAAATAATTTTTTTCTTCCACAATGTTAATAATGTCAAAAGAAGTGCTTTTACATATTTTGGCCACTCGACCGCAATTACGAGGGCCGTAAAAAATAAGTTATCCAGGGACCGCTAACAGGAAAAAAAAAACACAATTTCATTGGACAAATTTATTGGAACGGACACAGCAATTGTTGAGCTATTTTTCAACATATTTTCCATCGGAATTGAGACATTTCTCATATCGTGGG
Source organism: Periplaneta americana (assembly GCF_040183065.1). Taxonomy (NCBI): domain Eukaryota; kingdom Metazoa; phylum Arthropoda; class Insecta; order Blattodea; family Blattidae; genus Periplaneta; species Periplaneta americana. The sequence continues at coordinate 171,653,210 of NC_091121.1, read as the reverse complement.
ATCGACAGAGAGAGGTGCAGACGCAGTTAAACGCTGGTTCCGATCTGAGGCGGCTGACTTCTACGACATAAAAATTGATCCTATGGTATGACAAATGTCTCAATTCCAGTGGGGAATATGTTGACTAATAGCGCAACAATTGCTATATCTGTTTCAATAAATATTTCTATGCAATTGTGCTTTTTTTCTATAAACAGCACCAAGGAAAAACACTTCCTGGACGGCCTCGTAATTGCGGTCGAGTGGCCAAAATTTGTATAAGCACTTCGTTTGGAATTATTAACATGGTGGAAGAAAAACATTTAACTTTTTTATCTGCCCCCATCAGAACGTTTGCTGTTTAGTTCTTTCTTCAGAGTTCCGCAGAAGATGCTCCTAGCATTATTAATATTAATAAATATATCGAAATAGAATGATAATATTAATAATAATAATAATAATAATAATAATAATAATAATTTGAGAAGATTAGCTCCGTACGTAGATGAAATTATTGGGGATTATCAGTGCAGTTTTAGGCGCAATAGATCGACTATTGATCAGATATTTTGTATTCGACAAATAATGGAGAAAAAATGGGAGTATAAGGGTACAGTACATCAGTTATTCATAGATTTCAGAAAGGCATATGACTCGGTTAAGAGGGAAGTATTATATGATATTCTTATTGAATTTGGTATTCCCAAGAAACTAGTTCGATTAATTAAAATGTGTCTCAGTGGAACATACAGCAGAGTCCGTATAGATCAATTTCTATCTGATGCTTTTGCAATTCACTGCGGGCTAAAGCAGGGAGATGCACTATCACCTTTACTTTTTAACTTGGCTTTGGAATATGCCATTAGGAAAGTTCAGGATAACAGGCAGGGTTTGGAATTGAACGGGTTACATCAGCTTCTTGTCTATGCGGATGACGTGAATATGTTAGGAGAAAATCCACAAAAGATTAGGGAAAACACGGAAATTTTACTTGAAGCAAGTAAAGCGATCGGTTTGGAAGTAAATCCCGAAAAGACAAAGTATATGATTATGTGTCGTGACCAGAATATTGTACGAAATAGAAATATAGAAATTGGAGATTTATCCTTCGAAGGGGTGGAAAAATTCAAATATCTTGGAGCAACAGTAACAAATATAAATGACACTCGGGAGGAAATTAAACGCAGAATAAATATGGGAAATGCGTGTTATTATTCGGTTGAGAAGCTCTTATCATCCAGTCTGCTGTCCAAAAATCTGAAAGTTAGAATTTATAAAACAGTTATATTACCGGTTGTTCTTTATGGTTGTGAAACTTGGACTCTCACTTTGAGAGAGGAACATAGGTTAAGGGTGTTTGAGAATAAAGTTCTTAGGAAGATTTTTGGGGCTAAGTGGGATGAAGTTACAGGAGAATGGAGAAAGTTACACAACGCAGAACTGCACGCATTGTATTCTTCACCTGACATAATTAGGAACATAAAATCCAGACGTTTGAGATGGGCAGGACATGTAGCACGTATTGGCGAATCCAGAAATGCATATAAAGTGTTAGTTGGGAGACCGGAGGGAAAAAGACCTTTGGGGAGGCCGAGACGTAGGTGGGAGGATAATATTAAAATGGATTTGAGGGAGGTGGGATATGATGATAGAGACTGGATTAATCTTGCACAGGATAGGGACCGATGGCGTGCTTATGTGAGGGCGGCAATGAACCTTTGGGTTCCTTAAAAGCCATTTGTAAGTAATAATAGTAATAATAATAATAATAATAATAATAATAATAATAATAATAATAGTACACAGAATTTAAAATACCGATCATGTAAATTGTAATTAATTTTAATAGGTATCCTCTCCCCTTGACAAAATTCTGTGTACGCCACTAGTCATCATGAAACTAACTTCGAATGCATTGATGTAGTTGGCTATATTTCCTTATTACTATTCAAGAAGCGAATTCCACATTTATATTTCTAGAAACCTTTAAAATATCTTATTATGAATCAGAAAGTTACCTACTTATGGTACACAAACCTATTATACATTCCAATAAAGTTGGTAGTCCCAATGCTGCACTTAGGAGGGCAGCACTGTATATCTTAGCACTCCGCTCTTCCGTTGTTGGAGAAGAAAGGAGAGCGGGCAAACGAATGGCTTTGAGGCTGGGGGGGAGTTGGAATGAAAGTTTATTACGCTATGAAAGTGCACACCCCTTCGTTTTCTGCCTTTATTGAAGAAGCTATGGTCACGGGCTTGAGTTACTCGAATGGTGGGCGGGGGAAGGGCTTGGTCTCGAATTCAAATACTCGGTCCAGAGGAAATCCCGAGTAGGCTATTGCCTCCGGCAGATTGTGTAACAGGGATCTGAGAGCGCCGAGCGAACAGAGATGCTCCGTCTCACATGTTCAACTAACCCTTTATTTTAAAGGGGGGGGGGGTTATATCAGTTTGCACTTCTTTTTGCTACTCAAGAAAACTTTTCTTGCTTAAGTTCTATAAAATTCTTCTCGGAATGATAATTCAAAAGGGTTCTTGTTTTAAGTTGTACGAAATGCAAACTCTCTGCATACCTAATTTTGAAAATGTAGTAGAAACTCCTTTTAAATGGCGTTAAAAGAACTTCAATATAATTTATACGTTAGAGAGAACTAAATGTAGGCGTACTGTATAACACAAAACTGTAGTGACCAAATTAAGAGGTATAGAAGACTGTGAAAGAAGTATGCATTTCAATTAATATTATTATTATTATTATTATTATTATTATTATTATTATTATTATTATTATTAAACTGTTAACACATGATACACAATTTCGTGCTTACGCAATTCATACGATGAAAGAGTAATGGAACGGAGAAAAATTCTCTCCGGCGCCGCGATTTGAACCCGGGTTTTCAGCTCTACGTGCTGATGCTTTATCCACTAAGCCACACCGGATACCCACCCCGGGGTCGGACAGAATCGTCTCAATTTAAGTTCCAACTCTTGGGTTCCCTCTATTGGCCGCCCTCTGCACTACGTCATAGATGTCTATGAACGTAGGACTGAAGTCCACACGTGTGCTGAGGTACACTCGTTATGATGGCTAGTTGGCCGGGATCCGACGGAATAAACGCCGTCTTAAATCACCAAGTGATTTACGAATATCATATATATTATTTTAATGTACCCACGAGTTGGAACTTAAATGGAGACGATTCTGTCCGACGCCGGGATGGGTATCCGGCGTGGCTTAGTGGATAAAGCATCAGCACGTAGAGCTGAAAACCCGGGTTCAAATCCCGGCGCCGGAGAGAATTTTTCACCGTTCCATTACTCTTTCATCTTATGATGACGCAGAATATCTGCATGGAAATATCATATGTACTGTGGTACATTAAAATAATATATATATATATATATATATATATATATATATATATATATATATACTGTATTACGCAATTCATTTCAGGACATGGAAAATTTAAAACATATTTCAAACGATTCAAAATCAATAATGTAAATGAATCCATGTGTAAACGCGAGGAAAGTGACCAGACTGTTCAACACCTCCTATTTGATTGCCCAATTTTCGAAAGAACTCGCCTGTTATTACTGTCACATGTCATCTCATGTTCTGGGCAATTTGAAAAACCCCTGTGTTTTATGTTTAAAAAGAAATGTTGTTCAAGAGAATTTCAGAAATTCATATCACATATTCAAAAATCGCTATAAATAGCTAGTTTATGTGTTTCTGCTTTAGTAAGACAAGTTGTAGTTAATGCAATTAGTAAGAGTATATGAATGTGTTAATTTTGTTTGTATATGTATATAATATATATTATGAAGACCTCCCTCAAAGAGGTTGTGTATCATATACTTTATCATATGACGTATACCGTTCTTTGAGGAAGGTCTTCATATACAGGGACATCATTTTATTTTTACTAACATTTTTAATATTAACCTGTCTATACCTTTAGAGAACCGGAAACACCGCTTGCTCCCCCCTCCAAGACTGGAGTTTGATGATACTGGCGTAAAACACAAATCACTCTACTAGGTATAGGAAGGAAGAAAAGTAGTTCATCCATTTACGTAAACTAGGAAATATCGCGATTTTGAGTTTGATAATTTTCTTTAGGTTTTTCTTTAATCAAAGTACAGTACTGTATTGAGAATAAGTGTTTTTACTCACGAAGTGAGTTATCCATGCGAACGTATTCATTATGCAGTGTATATTATACTGTCTACAGCACATTAGCGTACAATATATAGAAAGAAGTTAAATTGAAAAATAATCATAATATGAATATTTAAACACAATTTTGAAAATGGTAGCCGTCCATTTCGATACAGGCTTCAGTTCTTTTGTGCATATTATGGCACTATAGACTATTGCATCTAATTCCAATTGCCAGTTTCGTCCTTCGTACTAGTAACTCATGTTGAAATAATTCTGTACCTACTCTACGTACTGTTAATTCTATCTTCACTTCTGCCCGACCCGAAAATATAAAATTACTCAGACATGCTAACTGCTGTCCGTCCAAGTGGTTATGCCGCAGGATTGTAGAAAGGGAGGAAATCACGTGACAGTTAATTACTTAACGAGGCCCTTTTATTTAAGTTAAATTAAACAGCTGTATAATATTACGTAAACTTCCAAATTCTAAGAGAAATTAATGTTTTCAGAAAAGAGCTAAGACAGCCCAGCTATTACAGAGGGGCGAGCAGAAGCAGGTGGGGGAAATCGGGATGCGACGTAGGCAAACGGACAGTATCTGTGCGAAAATATGATTCAATATTGAAAGCTCTTTCGTCATTGGAAAACGCGAACATATTTCTGGAACATACTATACTCAGTAACTCAGTACTGCTTATTATCTGCGGTCTTGGTTCCGTGTGGAGTTGGAACTTCCTTAGTAGAAGGGGTGGGAGTGAAGTACATTGAAAAACTGAGGTACAATAAAAATTGAAGTAAAAATAAAATTATATCCCTGTATATTCTGGTTCTTTATCATTAATCTAACATGCCACAGGGCAAAACGGGCTACAATAAAAGGAGATACTACTACTATTAATTATAATACTAATAATCACAATAATCATAGCTATAATATCACTATTTCATGTCATATATAAGTTGCTGTGTAATTTTTCTGTTTTTTTATGTCTTGTCTGTGTATTCTATATAATATGTCTATGCCTTATGTGTTGAACATGCATTTCTATCTCATCTGTCTATTTCATGTCATTTTTATGTCATATACTTCCTTAAAAGTAATATTATGTTTCTACGAAATGCTTAGTTTTTTATGTAAGAAGTCTGTGTGTGTTTTGTCCTGGGAAAGTATTGTATATAATATGTCTGTGTTTCATATATTGTGCATCTATTTCTTTGTATTGTATCTATTTTATCTCATATCTTCGTATTTGTATATACGATAACTATGATTTTATTATGTCATGCACATTTAATGTAATATGTGTATTTTATGTCAAATTCTTTATATATTTTATGTAAGTATTTGTACTGGACTATAATATATAGTTTATGATTTAATTATAGCCCTTATATACTTTCGGGTAAAAAAAGGGTTCTGTAAACTTGGAAATTCAATATTATTACTATTATTATTATTATTATTATTATTATTATTATTATTATTATTATTATTGAAACTTCATTCATTGAATAAACCCTATTTTACAAAAATATGCTAGAGTTATAATTAGAAACATTCTAAAAGATAACTCTCTACGTTATATCATTAAGCAGAGTCACTTAATCTACTGATATATACAGATATTGTATATTAAAACTTATCTATATATAAATTTATGTATTTATTTATTCGTTCGTTGATTTGTTTTGTTTATTTTATTTCTTTTATTTGTTTAATTGTTGTTGCTCGACCGAGGCGAGTGGAGACACAGGCGTAATGTGAACTCTAGCGATGACGCTATACGAACGCAGAAGAAGGACAAGTGGAGCTCCAGGCAGCAGAACTACACGGGCCTCGGTCGAGTAATACCCTATTTAATTTTATTGATATTTATTTATTTGTTCGTTCGTTTGTTTTGTTTGTTATTTGTCTATTTCTTTATTTAGTAATTATTTTTTGTTCATTCTTTTTCATTTATCCTTTGTTTTGTTTGATTTGTTCGTCTATTTATTCTTTAATTTATTTTTTGATTTTGCCTTGTATTGTTTGTTTGATTACTTATTTATTCGTTCGTTTGGTTTGCTTATTTTATTTGTTATATTTGTTTATTTGTTGTTATTTATTTACATTTTATTAATATTTATTTATTTGTTCGTTAGTTCGTTTTTGTTTGTTTTCTTTATTTTTAATTTTTTGTTTACTTGTTTATTTGTTTATTTTTTAATTTAATTTATCTTTTTTACTAATTCATTTGTTTCTGTGTTTTATTTGTTTATTTATTTACTTGATATATACATATTTATTTATTTATTTATTTATTTATTTATTTATTTATCCTATTAATAGGTACTTAATATAAGAATTTTCTAAATCCTGAATAAAATAACTAATACAGACGTGGACAAATTATTAGACTATATTTATTATATGTGCAACGAAGCTGTATTTATCGGTAGAAATAATTAACAAAATGTATTTTGCACAGATGTAATGAACAAATAATTGAGTCTTGAAGTTACTAATATTTTGTGAACATTCCCTTATTCTTTACTAACACGTTGATTTTGTCAGGGATGCTGGAAACCAAAGTTTGACACTTTCTTTGAATATCAGCATCATTTCGCCAGATATCAGACAGTGCTTAAATGAGTCCATGTTTTGTTGTAAGCCTCTTTTTGTTCACTTTCTTCTTCAGTATAGATCACAAATTTTCAATTTCGTTCATGTCCGGTCTTCTTGCAGGCCATGGGAGAATATCTTCTGCAGTATATAATTAAAACACCAGTAGTACCAACTTAGCCAGAAAGAAATATGCTTAACCACTGGAAAAATATACCAGAAGATGTAAACAATCATATTTACAACAATAAAGACTCTGTGAATTATACTGATAGTTGATATGACGAATTATATTATGTATCCAAGAAAAATTTTCAGTCTAATAATTTGTCCACGTCTGTATTGTGCGTCTCTTCGCGGAAGACCTGTGAGAACCACACTTTTAAGTTAATAGATAGATAGATGGATTTATTGAGTAATATTATACATACAGATATTATATTATCATAATTTTCTCTTAAATCCAATACACGGGTCTTCTGACCGTACGTGCTTTGTACCTAAACAAGTCCAACTTTAAGTTAATAATACCCATCGGCGTAGCTGAATAGGAGCTGCGCTTCTGCTTGGGTTTGATTCTCGCTTGGGCTGATTACCTAATTGGATTTTTTCCGAGTTTTTTTCCAACTGTAAGACAAATGTCAGGTAATCACATGACGAGTTTTCGATCTCGTCTCGCTAAATATCACCTTTATGTCGCTAATTCAACCGACGCTATCAACAACTTGTAGTTTATACAGAATCATTAAGTAGCAGATAAAAACCGTTAAAATATCTGTTAGTTGACACAAGTAAGAGGATCGTCACAAAGTACTGAGTGTAGCGGTATCTTGAAAGTAATGTTAGCTCATTTCCTACATCGCCTGTTTAGGTGCGATCTGATTAGGCGTCAGTTTATGTTACCTGTTAGCAGACTGATAAATGGACTGTCTGTCTTGTGCAGCGATCTGGCCTCTGCTAAGCGCCTTTCTCGCCTGAGCTGTATAAAATAATGAACCACAAACTTTCATGACAATGATTCACTTAAGAGATTGCTTCTGGGCCAACCACTGTTTTCACTTTGCAACACCAATTTTCTACGTAGGAAAGAAATGGCTCTGAAAGGGGTGGAGGCGACACCTCGACCACAAAAATAAACTCCCAGCATGGTGCCGAGAATGTTGCAGAGTTCTTTTAATAGAGGGGATTTTGAACGCAAAAAACAAGAAAATAATTTTCCAGGACTTTAGAGTCTCAAGTTATCAAACTGAATTGACCAATAAACGGGAGACTGTGAAGTAAGCTAAGTTAATTGCATTATTCCCACAACCGCAGAAATCTGCAGTACAACCCGGATAAAATGTTTAATTTGAGATAAGTGAAGCAAGCGATAGAAATACTTCAAACTTTCTTAAGGAGAGTTGTTCTTCTCCAAACAGTTTCTAGGATAAACTTCATATATTGGATTTTCATCGCATATTACTTCGTTCGTAATACGGGAAAGCTATAGAAAATGAAAGATAGAAGAAATAATAAAAGGGGGAGAAGGCTGAACTTGCAGTCGAATAGAAGAAAAGTAAATGAGTTTGTGTATGAATGTATTTCAATAAGCATAAAGTGTATTAGCTGACAAATCACAAACTAACCTGAGAAATTTCATCCGTATGGAAACCAAAGCAATTTTCCTTAGAAGAAGTTAAAACAAATTACTAATTCAGACATGAAACTAATTTCATGTCGTTTCTGTTAACCGTGAAAGAAAGCAAAATAATGTATAGGAGTTGTTTTGAGTTCGCATTTCAGATACTTTAAATTAATTCTTCAAATATACAGGGTGTAAATGCCATTATTTTAACTGAAGAAGAAAAAATGTCCTCACATTTTTTTCTAATTTCAATATCAGTCCACAGCGAACAGCGGATCAGTACAGAGGTGTGCGGAGTCAGCTCGGCAGTGGAGAAATATTGTAGTAGAGGCATTAACACCGACATCGCGTAACAGTGTAATAATGGCGAATAGTGAAGAAAATAGTCAAGCAGTAGTAAAACTTGAAGCAAACATTGAAGGATCTACAAGAAGTTGGAAACGCTACAGAAGGAAAACGACCTAATGAAAAGTAAGGTGAAATATCTAGAAGAATATCAGAGAAGAAAGAACTTAATATTTTTTGGAATCGAGGAAAGGAAGAAGGAACAGGCATTGGAAACATACGAGACTGTAATGAAAGTGTGCTGGGATTGTTTCAGGATTGATGTGAGTGATGGTCAAATAAGAGAAGCATACAGAATCGGTAAAAATGGAAATAGACCTATGCTAGTTAAATTCTCAAGTACAGGGACATCATTTTATTTTTACTTCAACTTTTATTGTACCTGAGTTTTTGAATGTACTTCACTCCCACCCCTTCTACTAACGAAGTTCCAACCCAACTGTCGTCCATACAGAACCAAGGCCGCAGTACTGAGTTAGTGATTATAGTACGTTTCAGAAATATGTTCGCGTTTTCCAGTAACGAAAGAGCTTTCAATATTGAATCATATTTTCGTACAGGTACTCTCGTCCGTTTGCCTACGTCGCATCCCGATTTCCCCCACTGCTTCTGTTCGCTCCACTGTAAAAACTAGTGGCTGGGCTTTCTTAGCTCTTTTCTGGAAACACTAATTTCTGTTAGTAATTAATTGGACGTCTACGTAATATTATGCAACTGTTTAAAATAACTTAAATAAAAGCCCGTCGTTAAGTAATTAACTATCACGTGATCCCCCCATTTCTACGATCCTGCGACATAACCACTTGGACGGACAGTAGATAGCATGTCTGAGTAATTTTATCTATGCGGGTCAGGCAGAAGTGAAGATTGAATTTACAGTACGTAAGGTACTCTTTTATAGAGTAGGTACAGAATTATTTCAACATGAGTTACTAATTATGAAGGACGAAACTGGTAATTGGAATTAGATGCAATAGTCTATAGTGCGATAATAGGCACAAAAGAACTGAAGCCTGTATCGAAATGAACATTTTGAAAAGTGTGTTTAAATATCCATATTATGATTATTTTTCATTTTAACTTCATTCTCTATATCGTACGCTAATGTGCTGTAGATAGTATAATATACACTGCATAATGAATAGTTCGCATGGATAACTCAGTTCGTGAGTAAAAACACTTATTGTTAATATAGTACTGTATTTTGATTAAACAAAACCTAATGAAAATTATCACACTCAAAAACGCGATATTTCCTACTTTACGTAAATGGATGAACTACTTTTCTTCCCTCCTGTACCTAGTAAAGTGATTTGTTTGTATTTTAGGCCAGTATCATCAAACTCCAGTCGTGGAAGGAGGTAGCAAACGGTGTTTCCGGATCTCAAACATTAATCCAAAGGTATAGCCAGGTTAATATTAAAAATGTTAGTAAAAATAAAATGATGTCCCTGTATAATGGCAAAAGAAAAAAAATTTGAGCAAAAGAAAGTACTTAAAAAAACTCTAATATTAGACTGGAATATGATTTTGAATATGAAGTAAGATGCAGGAGAAGAATATTGATTCCTTTCGTGTAGGCTGCAAGAAAAAATGGTCATTTCGCTAGATTATACGGAGACAAATTAAAGATAAATGGGCAGATGTTTGATGTGGAATTCTGCTTGGAAAATTTGAACCATAAAGAGATAGGGACAATGAAAGAGGAGATAAGAAACATTATAGTAAAACATACGATGGGAGAACTATTTGAAAAATTAGAAGGTGGAGAGGTCATCACACAGGAAAAAATAGCAAGCGATGGAATGAACCAGTCAGCGAGTAACATGAACCAGGAAGAGAGGCCAGCGACGAGAGGAATGCATAGCTCAGCAACAGCAGCAGACGAAGATGTCAACAAGCAATTAAAGAAGAAACAAGAGACTTGCTCTGAAATTATGATGACGACATCAGGTAGACAGGGGAGAACAGAAGGACGGCATACAGGAGCTGAGAACAGCAAAAAGAGTGTGCAGTGAATCCAGCTGGAAGAACAAATGTAGGTCAGCAACTACAGAAGGGATCGAGAGTTGAAGAAGATACCAAGATAAGAAGACAAGATTCTGCAAGAACTGGAAGGGATGACGTAACATTAGAGACACCGAATAGAGGTTTGTCTGTGGGAAGAAGTAAGGGACAGAAAACTTATAACTTAAGAGGTTGGTGCATGAGTGACAAGACATAAGAAAGTGATAAAGTGAAAATAGTATGCATGAGTGACAAAATGTAAGAAAGTGACAAAGTGAAAATAGTATGCATGAGTGACAAAACGTAAGAAAGTGACAAAGTGAAAATAGTATGCATGAGTGACAAAACGTAAGAAAGTGACAAAGTGAAAATAGTATGCATGAGTGACAAAACGTAAGAAAGTGGCAAAGTGAAAATAGTATGCATGAGTGACAAAACGTAAGAAAGTGACAAAGTGAAAATAGTGTGCATGAGTGACAAAACGTAAGAAAGTGACAACGTGAAAATAGTATGCATGAGTGACAAAACGTAAGAAAGTGACAAAGTGAAAATAGTATGCATGAGTGACAAAACGTAAGAAAGTGACAAAGTGAAAATAGTATGCATGAGTGACAAAACGTAAGAAAGTGACAAAGTGAAAATAGTATGCATGAGTGACAAAACGTAAGAAAGTGACAAAGTGAAAATAGTGTGCATGAGTGACAAAACGTAAGAAAGTGACAAAGTGAAAATAGTATGCATGAGTGACAAAACGTAAGAAAGTGACAAAGTGAAAATAGTGTGCATGAGTGACAAAACGTAAGAAAGTGACAAAGTGAAAATAGTGTGCATGAGTGACAAAACGTAAGAAAGTGACAAAGTGAAAATAGTATGCATGAGTGACAAAACGTAAGAAAGTGACAAAGTGAAAATAGTGTGCATGAGTGACAAAACGTAAGAAAGTGACAAAGTGAAAATAGTGTGCATGAGTGACAAAACGTAGGAAAGTGACAAAGTGAAAATAGTGTGCATGAGTGACAAAACGTAAGAAAGTGACAAAGTGAAAATAGTGTGCATGAGTGACAAAACGTAAGAAAGTGACAAAGTGAAAATAGTGTGCATGAGTGACAAAACGTAAGAAAGTGACAAAGTGAAAATAGTATGCATGAGTGACAAAACGTAAGAAAGTGACAAAGTGAAAATAGTATGCATGAGTGACAAAACGTAAGAAAGTGACAAAGTGAAAATAGTATGCATGAGTGACAAAACGTAAGAAAGTGACAAAGTGAAAATAGTGTGCATGAGTGACAAAACGTAAGAAAGTGACAAAGTGAAAAGAGTGATAGTGACAGAAAAGACGGTAAGGCAAGGGAATATTAGTGAAAAAGGATAAGATACAAGTAATAACGAGGGAGTGATAATAAGTAAGTAGTGATAAAAATATAATAAAGAAAGTGGGAATGGAAAGGTAATGAATCTGTAGAAACTACTTCGTCTGAAAATATACATATTAGATTAATGGGAATAAGTGGTTAGTGAACGTTAGTGAATCAAGTGAATAAATAAGTTAACAACTTTACTATGGAAGAGTTGAGCTAATATAAACCATGTTGGGAACAATTAATAAGAGATTGAGAGAAGTGATTGTTTAGTTAAATGAGATTAATAAGAATAAGATAGATAACTAGGAAAGGGAAGGGTAAATATATAAAGAAGGGAGGGAAACAAAGATGAGGGACGTGACAGAAAAAGTGATCAGTGTCATTTATATGTAATAGCCGGATGTTTACAAAAAGCGTAAGCAGAATGTCATGTATCCAAGGGAGTGATGACACTGTGCACAGAAATGTGAAGGGCCATCACGACCGATGTAATCTGGTGGAATAAATATATCAATATCAATATCAATTTCAATATTTAACCAATTATTAAAGTTTACAATATTAGATGTTTGGCAATGTTGTGGATGCGGAGGAAGGGGTTTACAAGTACACAGTACAGCTCAAGCGGGTACAGACAAACCGGTACAGATGCTCTGTTCTAATGCAGGAGCGGACAAGGACAACTGTTGTTTACATAAAACGAGCAGCAAATACAAACTTTCAATCTCATTAATATAGCATTAAGGTAAATTTTTATTTTATTCAACAATATTGCTCCATTTTTAATTGTACGTCTAAAAAGTAAACAATAATGGTTTACTGCACAAAATCACACGAACTTTTTTTCCTAATATAAAATTTTAATCTCTCCCGCTTCCGTAAAGCAGTATCATTTTTAAAGAAATTTCTCGTTGTGTGATTTTCGAAACGAGATAAGAGATTCCCAGTTTCTAATAATCATTGAGAAACTGCTACAAAAGTTCGCCGATTAGGTAACCTTCCTTGCGGAAAACGTTGGCGGTACATCCTTCTTGCCTCACTTGAATTATGACGACTTTCTCCATACATTAATAACATATGATATTCCTGAACCGTGAATAACATTGTAAGTTGTTTATCGAATAGCCTGTACTGAACTTCCATCCGCTCGGCAGGATACAAGGAGCTTGAACTCAGCTGATCTGTACGTCTGTGCAGAGTACTGTCAGCTGTATGAACCCTGCTGAACATGTTGCCACGTCTCTCACGCCAGAATATTAACAAATTTAAACATGCATTAGGCCTATTATTTAATTCCACAAAAACGTACTAGAACACAGAAATATTTATTTAAACTAATATTAATTCTTTACTAGATATACCTACAGATGTATTTGTTTTCGTGTTGTTACTGATGATATAAGCAGTATAACGCAAATAAAATAAAGAAAGAAATATGTTTTTTTCTGGGAAACCTATCAAGTTTTGACCCTATGCTTTATGAACATTCTTTGATCCTATAGACCGCCCCCGAAGACTATGAAAAGGACGGCACTTATACCCCATACACCCTGTATACCACAAAATTCACATAAAATTTCGACCCTTGGAATAAAGAAAAAAATATAATCAAGCAAAACAATGTGTATAAAATGGTTGTAGATTAAAACTTTGCTCAAATAACGTTATAATACTTCTTTCCACGTCTTATTTTTACACGAGAGCTTCATTTCTCTGTCCATTCACACGCTCCATTCTTCTCCATATTCACATTTCAATTGCTTCTATTCGCTTCTCTTCACTTCGTCGTAATATCCATGTTTCTGCCCCATACAATGCTACACTCCACACAAAGCACTTCGCTAGTCTCTTCCTTAGTTATTTCTTTAGTGCTCCGCAGAAGACATACTGTATTGTACATTACAAAAAGAAGATATGGGCATAATTTTCTGTACTACAAGTGAATGGTAAAGAAATATTGCTGTAGAAGAGACAGGATTTCATTGATTTTTTCGGGGGGGGGGACATATATTCTAAAGTGATACCTATATCTGTCGGCGCTCTATCTGGCTTAACTATAATTGCAATATTCATTCAGTCATATATTAATTAACAGTTTTCTGCCCAAGAGCAGATCTTTCACTGCATCTCCAATCTCCTCTGTTTCTCGCCTTCCTCTTAGTCTACGCATATGGTCCATATATCTTAATGTAGTCTATCCTCTAATTTCTTCTTTTGCCCCGAACGTTTCTTCCGTTCACCATAATTTCCACCGTATCTTTCAGTAGGCATTCTCTTCTTAAGCAGTGCCCTATCTAATCCTTTTCCTCTTCCTGATCAATTTCAGCATTATTTTTTCTCCACCCACTTTTTCTAGCACATTTATATTTCTTATTTCGTCTGTTCATTTCACATTTTCCGTTCTTCTCTATGTCCACATTTCAAAGTTTTTTGTCATTTCTCTTCATTTCGTCATAATGACCATGTTTCTGGCAACACTCCAAATAAAGCACTTCACTAGTCTGTTCCTTAGTTATTTTTGCAGAGGTCCGCAAAAGATGTTCCTTTATCATTGTTATCCTCCTTTTGACTAATCTGGTAGCAGCTGATGTTGGTAAATTACAATGTACCTATAGTTATTTTATGTCAACTTATGGAAAATTAATTGTTTATTGTAGGGTAAAAATAAAAGTATTGTGATATTAATAATATTATGATAGTTATTTCTGAGAATTTTTTCACAATTTTGCTGAGCAAGAGGAAGATCGGTTTTTTGCACCAACGTATTAAGAGAATGTTCGTGGGCAAATTTCTGCACAAAACCGGTGCTTCTCTCGCTCAGTAAAATTGGAAAAAATTGTTAAAAAGAACTATCATAATATTATTAGTATCACAATATTACCAAACTTTGCCCTATGTCTATTAAAACTTAATAGGCTACAGAAAATAAAGTTTTACGATTTATTTCTAGGGGAAAATAAATGTTTTTTTATGCATCAGCACACATAAAACTGAACTCTGTATACGATAAAAAAAATATGTTCGACTATGACGAAATGTAGTAATTATACACCTGGTAGCAACCCTTTAATATACCTCATTAAAGTATACCTGTTCATTAAAGTACAGGTTTTCCACCAATTAGAAAGCAATATGAAAGCGCAAGTATCGATTATTCTCGGATATGCAATCGAAAGACAACTAGCGAAACGTCACGGAGGCTGGAAATCCAATACTGTCGCAGAAGGTTATGTTCTGTTACTATAATAATTAGCGTTACTTGTAAATAATATTCAATTAAATTCAATTTGTCATCTCGTTTCTCAATGTCTAAATCAATTTCCAGGTTATATCAAGATTAATGTTAATTTTACTCTCTAGAATATAACAAGGTCAATGACATTTGTTCCTGGGAAAAAATCAATACTTTCGCGTCTGCGCACATCTCACAATTTACGAGATTGCACAAGGTCACTTCCGCTCCCCAGTCAGATAAGAATAATTTGAATTCTTACGAATAATTTGAATTCTTACGAATAATTTCAAGTTAGAAATATGGCCGAGCGTAAAAAGTCGTATGAAACTTGTCTATAATGGTAATTAAGACGCTCGTATGAAAATTATGTAACTCGCTTGAGCTCGTTTCATAAACATACTCGCGTCTTAATTACTACCATTCAGGCTCGTTGCATAATGTACTATTTTAGTTGTGTATCATATTCGTTAAATGAATTATGCGTTTTGAATAATAGTTCTAAAGAAAAAAAAAACAAGAATGTCATTGATATTGAAAACAAATTCTTCACTATTCTGTTATCTGATATGTAGTGCTTGTTTTACAGCGTCTATGAAATGAACGAATTTAATTGTATCCAAATGACATGATTTTGATGTTAGTCACTTATTTTAGTGATGCATAAATATACTTAGAAGTTGGAATATAATAGTAAATCTAGAAGAAAATCCAAACAAAACTAAAACTTTGGCAAAATATGGGGACACCAGATAAAGATACAATAGTTTCTTCCAGACTTGAATTTGTAGTGCTCAAGAGAGGAACAAAACAAGACCAGGTAATATATAGTAAAACAACAGAATGAATGACGTCATAAGCACAAAGGGAGTCGTTGTGGTGCGGACTTCTCTGAAAAGCAAACGATAATTTCGTTAAGATAAGCAAAAAGGGGAAGTTGCGAGATACTACACAGAACTGTGCTGGGTACAAATGTTCCCCAAGAATACACATGCAAGCCGTAAATTCAGCTTAGTGGTTCAGTAGGAAAATATTTTTTAACTTATAAATCAAATATTAAATGTAAACGTTCCCTATCTAGAGGCGTTTAAAACCGAAATTAATATCAGGGGTATAAAACTCCACATTTCCATATTCTCTTTGCGAAATGTTGTGAGTTGTCATCAAGACGCTTAGGCGGCTTTACCGCGGACAAAGAATCGCAGGATTTGACAAATAATAACAAATTTCAGTGTCATAGGCAGAAAAGAAGCTATGTATAGACACCATCGTAGATCAGGCAGTAGCGCATATGTTTACTGATTTGTCGAGTGTAGGTTCGAATTCTGCTTGAACTGATTGGTTGGGATTTTTCCGAGGTTTTCCCAAATTCAAGGCGAATCTTTGTTACGAATTATCGGATCATCTCGCCAAATACTAAATATCGACGTTAAATAAACTAATAGTTGATTCAGTGTCGGTAAATAACCGATTAAAATAAAAAGATCTGAATGCTTATATAGTGTTATTAAAAAAAGTGACAGGATATTTCCGTTGTCAATGTAAGTTAGAGGATATTCCTGGTATCGATACTATTTTAGTAGATATTATGGGGATATTTCTGTTTTCAATGTTAGTTAGAGGATATTGCTGTTATTGATATTATTTTAGCAGACATTATGAGGGTAATTCCTTTGCCAATGTAAGTTTGAGGATATTGCTGTCATTGACATTATTTTAGCAGACTTTACGAGGATATATCCGTTGTAAATGTTGGTTTGAGGATATTGCTGTTATTGATATTACTTTAGTAGACATTATGAGGGATTTCCGTTGTCAATATAAGTTTCAGGATATTGCTGTCATTGACATTATTTTAGCAGACTTTACGAGGATATATCCGTTCTAAATATTGGTTTGAGGATATTGCTGTTATTGATATTACTTTAGTAGACATTATGAGGGATTTCTGTTGCCAGTATAAGTTTGAGGATATTGCTGTTATTTACATTATTTTAGTAGACATTATGGGAATATTTCCATTGTCAATGAAAATTTGAGGATATTTCTGTCATTGACATTATTTTAGCAGACTTTGTGAGGATATATCCGTTGTCAATGTTGGTTTGAGGATATTGCTGTTATTGATATTACTTTAGCAGACATTATGAGGGATTTCCGTTGTCAATGTAAGTTTGAGAATATTACTGTTATTGACATTATTTTAGTAGACATTATGAGGATATCTCAGTTGTCAATGTAAGTTTGAGAATATTCCTGTTATTGATATTATTTTAGTAGACATTATGAGGGATTTTCGTTGTCAATATAAGTTTAAGGATATTGCTGTTATTTACATTATTTTAGTAGACATTATGAAGGTATTTCCGTTGTCAATGTAAGTTTGAGAATATTACTGTTATTGACACTATTTTAGTAGACATTATGAGGATATCTCCGTTGTCAATGTAAGTTTAAGGATATTCCTGTTATTGACATTATTTTAGTAGACATTATGAAGATATTTCCATTGATCATTTCTGCAGCTCGATTTATCACTACCAATTTAGCGCATGCTCGTTGTTTTGTTTAGTCAGTGTCGCCAACTGTTTTCACGTAAATCGATGAGCAGGAATCCATTGTACGAGTACTAAATAAAGTGCGAAATCCTACTTCCACACCTATATCTTCATTTTTTTATGCCATGTCCATTGCGTCTAAAGAAAATGACATTCCTTCATAACAATTATTCATTTTATTAATGTATTAATGAGGCTATTTGTAATTATATTATAAAATGTGTAAATTAAATTATGATTTCAACAGAAAATTAAAACGTATTTCTGTTACAATAACAAGAGAAGAGCGCAGTACATGTAATTAGCATTATTAAACCTGTAATTCGCTTTTCCCAATCGACATTACTGGCTAACATTCAATTTCTTTATTGCATTAATCGTTATTCATCTATTTCGACTTCACAATGTCGGAATAGGTTAAGTTTTCATAAATGTACAATTATTATTAACATTTTGTGAGCGAATTTTATGGATATACAGTATTATTTACATTTTTTATTTTGTTCACGAAATAGTCCTAATAAATGTCACTCGAGGTGTGAAATTTCCCAAATAAATCCACTTGCCTCGCTCGTTGATTTATCGGCAAATTTCATACCTCTTGTGACATCACTATAGATATATTATCACTATAGTTCGGAAAATGTTTGCAAGTTGCAAAGTTGATTTGAATAATTTCGAAGAAAAAATTGTGTGTTGGATTGTCAGTTTCTTTGAAGAGAAACTGATTTATATTGTTGGAAAAGGTTTGATGAGACTATTCCCGTTTTTTCGGTGAGTTTTTATTTTTTTTTAATTGGCTACTTTTCAGTGCCATTTCACCAATTCAACATTGTTACCCAAAAATTATGTAGTTGGACACAGTCTTACTGCCAGTGACCAGTGAGAGTATTTCCGTTGTCAATGTACGTTTTAGGATATTCCTGTTATTGACATTATTTTAATAGACATTATGAGGATATCTCCGTTGTCAATGTAAGTTTGAGGATATTCCTGTTATTGACATTAGTTTAATAGACATTATGAGGGTATCTCCGTTGTCAGTGTAAGTTTGAGGATATTCCTGTTATTGACATTATTTTAATAGACATTATGAGGATATCTCCGTTGTCAATGTAAGTTTGAGGATATTCCTGTTATTGACATTATTTTAATAGACATTATGAGGATATCTCCGTTGTCAATGTAAGTTTGAGGATATTCCTGTTATTGACATTAGTTTAATAGACATTATGAGGGTATTTCCGTTGTCAGTGTAAGTTTGAGGATATTCCTGTTATTGACATTATTTTAGCAGACATTATGAGGATATCTCCGTTGTCAATGTAAGTTTGTGGATATTTCTGTTATTGACATTATTTTAGCAGACATTATGAAGATATTTCAATTCTCAGTGTAAGATAATATATGCAACAATTTTTCTCCAAGAGAAATAATCACGGACTTGGTGCAATGGACTTACGGACGTTAAACATAGATTACGATAGTGATGACGATGATAATGATGAAAAAATAAAAACTAGATTATTTATGAAGATGAGTTTGTAGGTTCAATGTAATGAGATTAACAATGATGAGATAAATTCGACAAAGAGAGTTATACTATATTTTTTTTAGGAAATTGCACTCGATAAAAAGGTTGTACTCGTAAATGTTTCATAAGTTGAAACACGTAATATTCTTTCTTAATAAGGAGATATTGAAATATTTAGATTATGACAAGACAATAAAACAGGACACTTTAGAGATTTCTTGGATATAAACAAAGAATGAATACTTCATAAAATTCAAGTTTTATGTAACACATTTTATGGCGCCATTTCAGTGGAAGTAGGAACTCAGACAAATAACAAAATTCGAGGAAAATATCTTCTATGAACTAATATTTGGCGTGCATATTAAAGAGGCTGGTGTTGCACGAAGAGTACATGAATTGTCACAAAGAAAATAAAGGAATGAGAAGAGAAGAATGTATAGGTTTGAAATACGGGGAAGGAGAATGTGGCGAGGAAAGCTATGTTAAAACTAGTCGGGGTGGACAGCCGTAATTTCATGAGCCAAGTACGGAGGAGTGAGACATGAACATTAGTGCATGGTGTAGCATCCTTTCACAGAGAAACATTGTGAGCCACTCTGGGCGTTCTAATTCTTATAAGTAATTATTTGTAATGAGTGTTAAGTCGAAGTGACCATATATGAAGGTCTGTATTATGTAACTGCTTTGATTTAAAATGGTTAATACAGTGACATGCTGCATTAGTCTTATACATCATTAAGCGGAAGAGAAGCTAAGTTCATGTACAGTTGTTACCCGCTGATTTAAACACAGTAGCTAGTCCGAAATATTGTGGAAGGAGTGAATTCGATCATTTTTACCTCCCCTCCATTATGCCCATATCTGATTTAGTAGTAGCTATTTAAAAAAAATATAAATAAATGAAAGCACTATTTCTTTAATTGACCCTATTTCTCTAAGTTTTCTTTTACCTAGGCTGCCTCGGTTGTTAGGTACGATCTGAATTATTATTGTTTCTTTTCCTTGGTTCCACCTCCACCCGGTATAATATAAATCGCTCCCAGGGGAAAAAGTTTGAATTCAACACTGACTGCTACTATTCCCAGATACTATTACAATTCCTACTGCTTACTACTGTCACTACTATTCACTAGTATTTCTGCTCGGTACTTGCTTACGACTGTTTACTTAGTACTGCAACTCCTACTATCTACTGTTACTACTACCTACTAAAGTTACTACTACTACCACAATCACCACTACTACCACTACTACCACTACAACTACTACCACCACCACACTACTACTACTGCTACTACCACCACTACTACTACTGCCACCACTACTACCACTACTACTACCACTACTACTACTACCACTACCACCACTACTACCACTACCACTACCACCACCACTACTACTACTACTACTACTACTACTACCAACACCAATACTATTACCACTACTAGTACTCTACTACCACCACTACTACCACTACCACTATTACCACTACCACCACTACCACTACCACTACTACTACCACTACTACTACTCTACTACCACTACTACAATTACCACTACCACTACTACAATTACCACTACCACTACTACTATTACTACCACTACTACTACTACTACTACTACTACTACTACTACTACTACTACGCACTAGTGCTATCTGTCGTACTACCTACAAAGTACTACTACCGGTACTGCTGCTACTTAATTTCACATGAATTCTATTCAAAAGCTCGCATCGTCAGTAAGGAATTATAGTAATAGGAATTTCATAATATTATCCGTGTGGCTACAACGATGGATCGTAGCTTTAACGATGTGTGGAAGCTGGAATTCCGCATAAGGTATGGATGTTGTTCTGGTAATATGCGGATCTCCCTTGTATTGGAAATGTCATCCTGGTCTACGGTATGAAGCTCGCTCTCTGTTTGCCAAGCTGGATATGAATTTAATTTTAATTCTTTTCTGCATATTGCTTTATTTCTTTCCGTATTTCTTTCACTGTACATAATTAATTTCAAGAGTTGTGAATTTGTGAGAGGATCTCTTCGATTTCGTAACTTTGTCCTTCCTTTTGCAAAAATGTTCCCATTTCGCATTCAGCATTTTATCAGTTGAGAAACAAAAGTATCTTATGTCAGAGCCTCTGGTCCTTTGATAACAATACGCAGGGACGCAGTGCAATAATAAGGTTAAATGACTTTTTTTAGCCTTTTTTACGTTGTTATTGTACATTTTCTTTATTTTTAATGCATTTAAAATAAATCTCACATAAATTATATCAAAGAAACAAAAAAAGAACGGTTGTACAAATTAAAAATATATATTCACCTCACGCAGATATTTTCTGAGAATCTTCTTCTCCAGCAATACATATGATTCCAAGAAGTCGTAAACTTTTCTCCCATACCGATTCCATCTTTTATGACACTTAAAAAATATGTTTGAACATTATAACCTTCAGTGGTCAGGTCACTTCGGGGTTTACCGGCGAAAGAAAGGGGATGAGAGAAGTATTAAAAGCAAGTCTCCAAGTCCCGTTACTGTTGTCGCTTGCACTCACAAGTCACGCGTACTTTGAAGTCTCTAATCCTTTCTCACACCCCTCTTTTTGAGACAATACACGGTCGGTTTTTCCCGATCTCTGAAAGAAAGTAGAGACAGTCCTACTGAAATAAGTTGTTTTAAGTTTGCTCCAATCACTTCAGTAGAAGTATAAAGGTCTTTTTCCACCATGAAAAACGTTCTGACAGGCGGCTCATTATGACAGTTGACAACTTAAAAAGCATCTTGTTGTGACATTTAACCAAGTGAAGTGAGTACCGCATGGGATAGTTTATTATTTGTCTATTTTTTGTCTGTTTCCATGAATAATAAATGCCTATTTCGCTGCCTGTTTTTACTATTATTAGTGCCTATATGCCTGCCTATTTTAACCAAAATAAATACCTAAACATCCGGGCTCTAGTTATCAGGAACAAAGTTTGAATATCTCGTAAGTCATAATAGACCCAACAAATAATTTTTAAGCAAAAAAAAAAAAAAAAACACTGTATACACCAAAATCAGTCAGAGATTTCAAAGTGAACTTCCTTCAAGTAGGTTTAAAAAATATACAAATGAAGTCTACAGTCATTTTTTTTGTATCTCTTCTAAAATTTGGTTTTCTTGAGATACGAGGTTTTCAATCTCAGCAGACGTTATATTTTCTACAGAAATGTTGTAAAACATTGACATAGCAATGAAACCTTTAAAAAGGTAGTGTTGAATTTTCTTCAGGTTCAGTTGACGAGAATATTAGTGTCTTTATTCAGTTAGCAATCGTCACTCTGAGAGTTGAAATTTCTATTCCCTCTGTCGTTTTTCACAGAAGCGTAAAAATGTTTCTAAAGGAAAATCATATTTCCGTAATGTCTTGGACGTCATATCAAGAAGGCATCACAATATCGGTCGCTGGAAGTATGAACTTCTTGAAAGTAAGCCATATCCTCGTGGTAAAATGAAAGTTAAGTCTGTTGTTTTAAGGAAGTTTTCGATAATACAGGTCAGCTTGTCATGAAGATGGATCACCGAATTGGCAGAGTGTTTCTTATGGAATTTTGCCACTTGAGGCAAGTGTGCCGTTATAACATCTCTTTTATTTCGTTGCTCAAGAAGCTTCGCCACTAGCTTACATAACTATGAAATCTGCCTCGACATGGGGAACTATTAATAATGGAATTCCTCAAGGATCAATATTAGGTCCCCTACTTTTTCTAGTGTTTATACATGTTCTTGCCCCCTAATAAAAGATGTAGGTCATTCAATATTATTTGCACATGGCACAAGTATAGTAATTACAGCCAATAACTCCAACACATTCCAATCTTCAACAGAGGAAATTCTCTTCAAAACATGTGACTGGTTCTCAGCCAATAAATTGTTATTAAATTGTAACAAAACTAACATAATTCAATTTAAATCCTGTCCAAATTCAACATCGCAAATTTCTAGCGCAACAATTAAAAATAGATCCCTATTAGAAACAACAACCAAATTTCTTGGCTTAAAATCGATGTGTTAAATTGGAAAAATCATATTAAAGAAATTACCCCCAAACTAAATTCAGCATGTTTTGATATTAGATCTATGCAAAAGATTGTAAATATCAATACCTTAAAAACAATATACTTTGCATACTTCCACTCGGTAATGAGTTTTGGAATAATATTCTGGGGAAATTCCACGGAGAGTAACAGTATATTTCTATTACAAAAAAGGGGATTTAAAATAATAGTAGGTGCCAAATCTAGCGTATCGTGTAGGACTATTTTCAAAAAACTACAAATAATGCCCATGGCTTGTCAGTATTTCTTTTCATTAATAATCTTCTTCGTATGTAATCGTGAAAACTTTGTAATTAATTCAACAGTTCATAGCATAAATACAAGTCAAAAATGACTTTCTATACTCTATCGGCAAGTCTATCGTGCTATCAAAAAGGAGTGCGTTATATGGCAGTAAAAATGTTTAATAGCCTCCCTATCGATATAAAAAATGAAACTCAAAACATAAAATTATTTAAGGCCAAATTAAAGAAGTACCTAATTTCTCATGCCTTCTATTCTGTAAGTGAATTCATGACCTTCAATAACACTGTGTGTTGTACTAGTAGACTATATTGTAAATCTCGTCTGTATATATTTGATCTAGACTGTGACTATAAATTAAGACTAACTTTATAATAGTATTAAGTATTGTAACAACAGGAGTGCCTCAAGGGACGGTCCTTGCACCTCTATTGTTTCTTATGTATATAAATTATATAAATAGAAATACTACGTCAGATAAGGTTATTCGCGGACAACTGTATAATATATAGAAAAATTAATGATGAATCCGATATCGCCGCCTTACAAAACGATCTTAACGTTATTGAAACCCGGACGACAGAAAATAAAATGAAAATAAATGTCAGTAAAAGTAAGTCAATATCCTTCTGTAGAACGCATAAAGAAATTTGTCTCGGATATCAGCTGAATGGTACATCGGTGGCACAAGTGAACACTTTTAAATACCTAGGTATATATTTAAGTAACAAACTGGGTTGGGAGGAACAAGTCACTAATACCACAAGGAAAGCCTGGAAAGCACTACATTTCTCTATGCGTATTCTGAAGAAATCTAACCGAAAGTCAAAGGAATTAGCGTACAAAACCCTTGTTCGCCCAATTATGGAATATGGAGCAGTAGGTTGGGATCCGTACAGACAAAACCAAATCGATTCAATAGAAAAGGTCCAACGCAAGGCAGCAAAATATGTCAAAACGGGGAAGGGACATGGTGAGGAGATAGTAAAAGATTTAGGTTGGGAACTTCTCAAGTCAAGGCGATGAAAAACCAGACTCACCGCATTGTTTAAGGCACAAATGGGACACAAAGCATGGACCGATATCAATGCTAGATTAGCAACACCATCATACTTAGGAAGGACTGATCATATTAGGAAGTTTAAATGAAGAAAACAAAGAACGGACGTGGCAAAATTTTCCTTTGTTAACCGCACAATAGTAGACTGGAACAGCTTACCTGCGGCAATCTTTCAGTGTGGTCCTCTTAAAATCAATACATTTAAGGAAAGGTTGAGAAGATTAGACTGAAAATTTAATGGGAGGTGCAGTGTAATTATTTAAGTTGTGTCATGTAATTAATTGAGTTGATATATAATTGATTAAGTTGATATGTAATTAATTAAGATGATATGTAATTTAGTTAATATGTAAATAAATTAGGGTGATATGTAATTAATTAAGATGTTATGTAATTAAGTTCGTATTTAATCAATTAAGGTGATATGTAATTACTTAAATTAGTAATAGTTGGGTGAAATAGAAGTACCGGTACTTATAAGTTAGATTTACTTTTGCTTATCGTAGGCATTATTATAGAATAGTTTTTATTTATAGTCCTAGATTTATTGCATCTACTATTTATATATTTACGTTTATTTTTTATTTCATTCACGTTTATTTTATTTTATTTCATGTAATTGTAATTATATATCACTACCACCGGGTGTGTACCCAATTGTAAAAAAAAAAAAACCTCAACCAGGTAACTCGCTCCGACTGGGAATCGAACCCGGGCCACCTCGTTTCGCGGCCAGACGCACTGACCGTTACTCCACAGGTGTGGACTTTTAGGTGTAAAGCAATGTATGAATACCATGAAATGTTTATAAATACAATACAATACAATAATTATTTCTAATATAAATTGCATTTATTTATAATAGACACAGGAAAACATTGTAATTATTTCAGTTTTAGCATTCAATTAATGATATTAGTATAAAAACAATAATAGACTAACATGTAAATGCAGGATTTAATATTGCAGCGAGGTTTTGTTTGGAAAATTAAGCAAAGCTAAGAAATACTATTCAACTACTGGCCCTAGAAGACCCTTACTGTGGCGGATGTTAAGGCTCCCATTTCACGAGACAAAAGACCATCGAATAGCGATATGGGTATGAATTCTATGTGCTGACCACATTTGCACACAAGGAAATACCCTGATACTAATTTCTGTTAGAGGCTGAGAGCTAAGTTATAACCGAAAGGACTAGATTAATAGTAAAAACATATGACGTCGTGGAGAACGGAACCAAAAACCTTTCGGTTCCTTGCGCAACGCCGGACTTCATGTATAGAGAATAGTTTAAATTATGAATAAGAATTTAAGAAAAATATGTAACCGGTAATAAAAACCTTTTAAAAATATTAATGCAGTTAAAATACCAAAGAATTAAATTGAATAGTAAATTATTGATACCACGAAAATTAAAGATTTGTGTAAATTATTAAAGAAATTACGACTAAGAGTGAGAAGGTCAGTTTTTGAGATGTAATGTGAAAATTTTCGGGTAAGGAGCAGTACAAAAAGAAGTTACTAAAATAAATTAAAGATTAAAAAACAGCTTCATATATCCTCCAAGAGATTGGAAACTTGACCAGAGCGGTTGTTCAGTAGGATACACAGAATTCAGATAGAAACACTCTGAATGAACTAAAATTTGATAACTACACTTTATATCTCCTGGCTTAGTTTCTTCATGAGTGATGTCTTATTGGTGTCGCTTATGATGTTCAAACTAGCTGTCTTCGGACAGTTCACTAAAAAAAAACCTAGTACAGTAGGTTTTTTTTTATTTTTTATTGGGTTATTTTACGACGCTGTATCAACATCTAGGTTATTTAGCGTCTGAATGATATGCAGGTGATAATGCCGGTGAAATGAGTCCGGGGTCCAGCACCGAAAGTTACCCAGCATTTGCTCGTATTGGGTTGAGGGAAAACCCCGGAAAAAACCTCAACCAGATAACTTGCCCCGACCGGGATTCGATCACGGGCCACCTGGTTTCGCAGCCAGACGTGCTGACCGTTACTCCACAGGTGTGGACTGTAGAGGGTTATAACTAGTGTGAATGAAGTTTGTTTTACTTATTTATTTTATTCCTTTATTCTTTGAACATGAAATATTCAATATCCATCTCTCCAGTTAATCTGTGTTTTTTCTGTCTGCCTATATATTATGAATGTCTAACTCTTCTTCTGACTGCCGATCTCTTCGTGTTTGTCTCTTCATCTGACTGCCTACCTGTCCGTGTTTGTCTCTTCATCTGATTGCCTATCTGTCCGTGTTTATCTCTTTGTCTGACTGCCTACCTGTCTGTGTTTGTCCCTTCATCTGATTGCCTAACTACCCGTGTCTCTCCCTTTATCTGGCTGCCTATCTACCTGTGTGTGTCACTTTGACTGTCTATCTGTTTGTCCTTTTCTCTGGCTATATATCTGCGTCTGTCACTTTTCTGACAGGCTGTCTGTGTCTGTCTCTTGACTGTATCTGTGTTTACCCTTTGCTTGGCTATTTGTGCCTTTCACCTCCTTTTGTCTATCTGTCTATCTGTTTTTTCTCTGTGTCTGACTAACGAGTGTTTCACTTAACTCAGAAAGTTTGTTTTAATCCTATATAATGTACAATTTATCTCCCTGTACTACATTTTTCACCGTAAAACTTCAGTGGCTATTGGTGACCCCAAAATAGATACAATAGACAAACCACAATGCACTAAATCAAATCCAATTTCGTGGCTCCCACTTAGAATTAAAGCTGCACTCCCCAGTCGATCCATATACTGCTATCAGCGGATCATTATACTCGTATGCTTGTTATGAAGTAGAAGGTTCGTGGATTCGAACACATCCACGATGTTGAAATGTTATACAAAAACTATTATAAACTTATATTTTTGCTATTGGGCGATTCATTACCCTTATGGAATGAATAGGTGAAAAATACGCAAAGTCTGATAAGTTGATGACCCAACTGGAGCACAAACAAGTGCTCTCTGATAGTACCTGTGCCACGCGCCAAGTATGAGGTCACACCTGTATAGTCTATGAACAACTAACCTCATCTCCGCATGCCCATGAACCCCACACTATTTAGGCCTACATCTAATATCAGATTGACAAGCATAGACTACGGTCTTTGAGGGCTGTCCTTCCTTAAGGAGATTCAAGAATAACTTAAAAAGTTGTGTATAAAGTGAAAATTAAAATTAAGGTGACATTTAACATTTAATTTTTTAAGGTGACATGTATTTATTTAGCCTAACGAGTTACTTCCTTGGTTTGAATTGTAAATTGTTTAAAAATAGCGTGTAAGAGAGCCTTAGACTAGGAATGTTTAGCTTAAATGTAGTTCTGTTTATAAGTATGCATACGGGTGTAATTATTTGACTTATTTGAACTGTTGTATCAGTGAAGCGAGGTGAGTCAGTGAAGTTATGGTTTTACAGTGCAGTGAATAGTTCCGATTAGTGATAATTTATAGCGTCAATGAAATGTGATCTATAGTGTCAGTGAAATGTGTGCTAAAGTGTCAGTGAAATGCGTCATAGTGCCACTACAGTGAGTGAGATGAGAGTAAAGTGAAAGACTATGTAGGGCCTATACATATGTAGGTTGTGTTGTAAAATTAGGTATTTTATTTATGTTTTATTATTAATTGTAATTATTGTGTTAAATTGTATTGTGTATTGTATAAATGTGTTGTGTATTGTAATTTTATTGTGTATTGTTTATGATTTTCTTGTGTATTATTTATATTGTGTATACCACTGCCACCAGGTGCTTGCCCACTTGCAGTGTAAATAAATACATAAGGTAGGGGTGATCAAAACTCGAACTGCAGTGATTACAGCACGATTATTTAGTCCTGATAGTCGCCGGAGATGTGCGCGTGGGACAGGCGAGTCGATATACGAAGGCCGAGCACTGAACAACGTGAAAAGTTTTGTTTACTTAGGGGTAACAATGACGATGAACGGAAAATGGAATAAACATATAGACACTACAAAACATAGGGCATTGATTAAAGCGATAGAAACGCTGAAGATACGTAACAAAATCCCGGAAGTCTCTCTAAATTTATTAGATAAAGTATATAACGCGGTAGTTAGATCTACAATTACGTATGGGGCAGAAATTTGGGGTTGGGGAAGAACGGAAAAGCTTAACCAGGTACAAAGCGACTTTTTAAAACGGATAGCGGGAGTGGGGAGGGGAACGGCTAACAGCGGAATCCTAAGAGAATTCGGACGCCATAGAGACTCAATAGAATGCAAGATAAAAGTTTTAAAGTACTACTTGAGGATTGTGCATGGAGATCAGTCTCTTATTAGAGCGATCTGTTATAGGGAGCAACTCGAGAGGAGAGACCAAGTAACCTGGGCAGGTAGATTACGCAGAGGGTTGGAAGAAATAGGCATGGGATTTATAATCGCGGAAGATTGCAGGAACAAGCGAAATGTCTGGCGGAAAGTCAAGAAACGCCTGAAGGATATAGACAGGCAAATAACAGAAGGGGAATGTAGGGATAAGGTTGCTCTGGAGATCCAATCGATGATCAAAACAAATTGGGGGGCCGAACTATATCTCTATGGAGGTAGCAAAGATGGTAGACTGGGTTTAATCTGGTTCCGTCTAGGAGCCTGGAGGGCACTTAAAATCGTCAACGAAGAGGGGGCGAGAATATGTCCTCTTTGCGGTAGAGGCGAGACATCACACCACATTTTGTCGGAGTGTGAAGCCACAGAAGCTCTGAGGAAACGATTCCTGCCAGAGTCCTTCATTACATCTAGCAGGGGGCACTTGGCGACATACGCTGTATTAAATAACGTTAAATCCTATGACAGTGTGGGAAAATTTTTGGCAAAAGTTCGACAGTTGAGGGTGGAATTGGCCGAGGGGGAGGGAGCCGATGGATAAGAGAAAGATTTATTAGTGTTGCAATGAGTAATATTAACATTGAGCGAATGATAGAATTAGGAGATAATGTTTTTTAACTGTGTATTTTGTATTTTTTATTGCGTGTGTATGTTTTTATTTATATACTGTATTACCTTTATAATTATTATTTGGATTATTTGGTGCAGCTTCAACAAGAAATTGAATTGTTTATACTGTATATATATATATATATATATATATATATATATATATATATGTGTGTGTGTGTGTGTGTGTGTGTGTGTGTGTGACACTGTGCGTGTCTGTTTTTCATATCTCCCTTTTATTTTATTTGTATTATTTTTGTGAAGTTTGGTATAAAGTTAGATTAGTTATAATAGTGGTAATCAATGATAACGGTAGTAATAATAATAACTGTTGTTTCACTATTTTATTATTAGTAGGCATTATTTTCGTTTTGAAGATTCAAACTGTGCATAGTTACAGCACGAATGGCCGTATGAGCTCGTGCGAAGGATCTTGTGTACATGAGTTTGTATAATTTATTATGCATCAATAAATGCACTTATCTATCTATCTATCTATCCATTTAGTTACGCCAAGGGGTGTTTGGGTTATTCACACGCTTGCCTCTACCGACCGCTCGCTCTTATCTCTACTCCGGAACTCTCCCCACTCCTCCTATTACTTCCCCTCTTTCGCGTCGCTGAGCTGTCAGGACTAAATAATCGGTCTCTACATGCGATAGACATCGTATGAAGTAAGGAGACGAAGGAAATGTGCTTGGGATGAAAACTACAACCAGTGGTGATTCCCGCACTAACATCTTGATCAATCCCGCGGATAAAAATCTCAAGTTTTGCTGTATGAGTAATGTCACTGCTGTCATCCAGTGCCACTGAATAATATACGATTTTTCTTGCTTTTTTTTTTTAACCTTCCTCTTGAATGTAATCAGGAATTTCCTAAATTCGTCTCTCGATACTTGGTCGAGAAATTCGTAGTTTTTCAAAATTAAAAACTTCTTATGGACAAGTTATTTAAGATATTTTAATCATTACTCTTGAGAAATTCTGTTCTATTAAAAGGCTTTAGAGCACGAGATATTTCAAACCCCATTAGGTAGCTGACTTCCTTACATTTATTTATGCCATCTTTCTCTTCCTGACTATGATTTAAGACATGTCAATTCCTGGCGTTTAACAGTTCGTTGGCACATAATAATGAATCAGTTTTTCTAAAATATTATTATTAAATGAATAATAAATACTTACCCTCATCTAAAGATAAGAAGATTAAAATTGAGATAAAATCTAATAATTTTATCCTTCTTGTGAGAATATCTAAAAATATAAATATTCAAGCATGTATAGAAGAATTATAGAAACACATACTTAGTGGTCAGTAATAATAATAATAATAATAATAATAATAATACATTAGTCCACAACTGTGGAGTAACGGTTAGCGCGTCTAGCCGCGAAACCAGGTGACCCGGGCTCGATTCCCGGTCGGTTCAAGTAACCTGGTTCAGGTTTTTTTCCGGGGTTTTCCCTCAACCCAATATGAGCAAATACTGGATAACTTTCGGTGTTGGACCCCGGACTCATTTCATCGGCATTATCACCTTCATCTCATTCAGACGCTAAATAACCTAAGATGTTGATAAAGCGTCGTAAAATAACCTACAAAAAATAATACATTATTCAGCGTGGTAATTAATGTTTTTGTATATTCGTAATTGAATTATTGAGCAAAGTAAATATATTAAATTTTGTCCAACAGAGCAACAAAAAAGTTCTCCTTCTCATTCTTTACGAAACCACATCTTACTGCTTGTAGGGACAGAGTTTGTAGAGCGACATTATACCGCCACTGCTTGCCTTCAGTACGTGAATGAAACACACAGCAATGTACAGGAAACTCCTCGTACCCGTTTGAATGTCTGTGATTACACGATGTAATCACGACACCCTCTTTGGTCACCGCTGGTCTCAGGATAGGAATACAGTTGACTATAAAGTTATTTACAATATTTTTGTTGATTTATTGTTGAACATATTCTCAAACCTATCGATACTAAAAGTTAGGCCTATATAATCCCGAAAGGTTCAATATATGAAACTAAAATAGAACTGTTAAAATGGGTGTTCCAAGTGCAAAAAATGTTACGAATTGGATCAGTTGACAATAATGAGAGGAGACACAAGATTATTGGATTGTTCTGTATAATTTCATGGCATTAATTTTGGTGCTGATCAAACGTGAAATACGACTTGTGAATTTTATTGTTTCAGTATTAGAGGTCTCTGTGCGTTTACATGTGATGCTCTGAACAGTTAACATTAAAGGATTTGCGGTAATACGTGCGAACTGAGAGTAAGCTTATGGAATCTGATTAATGGGCATAGGCCGTGATAAATTCGGGGAAAAATAGTTACCAGTTTGCAGTACATTGATTGCGAAAGTGAATGTAATGACGAGGAGAAAAGATTTATTTTATTGACAACGATGAAAACGGAGATTTTGACTTTACAATTCGAATAATAATAATAATAATAGTAATAATAATAATAATAATAATAATAATAATAATAATAATAATAATAATGGGTAATTATAAAATGAATGATGAACCATTAAAACGAGTACATTGTGTAAAAGATCTCGATGTAACTATTAATCATAATTTGACTGTTCACAATCACATATTTAATATAAAAAATAATGTTTGGAAAATATGGAATTTATTATTATAAACTCAAAAAATTAACAAAACATTTCGACTTTGACACTTCTTTTTCATTGTCATGTTCGCGCTAAATTGGAATATGCCTTAGTAATTTGGTCACCCACTTGTTATGTGCTAAAAAGGATAAATGTTCATCTTCCCTCTTGCTTAAAAAAGTCCCTTGTGCAGACACTTGTATTTCCCTATCTTGACTATGCTGACATTTTACTGACTGACCTCTCCAGCGACAACAAAACGAAACTTCAACGTGCTCATAATTTGGATGTACGTTTTGTAAGCAATGTTCGTAAATATGATTATATTACCCCATCCCTGGAAGCAATAGGTTGGCTTAAACTAGATAAGAAAAGAAATTTACATTCACTTCTCTTTCTCTTCGAAATCTTGAACTCTTCTATTCCTTCGTATCTGTCGTCTCGTTTCACTTACCTTTCTTCCCAACATAACCTGAACACACGCTTTCGTCATGAAACAATACTAACAATACCATCCCTCCGCACCTCCTCATACTCATCCTCGTTCACAATAGCCCTGCCAAGACTCTGGAATTCGCTACCTGCTTTCATCAGGGACTGTCGAAATAAAATTGAATTCAAACGCAGAGTTACTAGGCACTTGGTCAGTAATTGCCACTCGTTCAGACATGGTTTCTTGTAAATAGTTTCCTTAATCTATGACAAAATGTTTCAATATCCAGTAATTTCATCACTATACAATTTTGTTATTGTAGGTTTAATTTGTAATTCAGTAAATATAAAATATACTTTGTTTTTCTATGACTATTACACTCTTACTACGTCATACTACTTTTGACCAATAAAACGGTACAAAAGGACGTATTTCAACCAATCATGGCTGCTTTTCGCACAATTTTATCGCGTCCCAAGCATTTGTTTAATTTTATCGCGTCCCTAGCATTTGTTTCTTTGTTTGCCAACATTTGAAACTGCGCTGGTCTGGACGTAAAATATATATATATATATATATATATATATATATATATATATATATATATAAAATTACAAACCACTCCAGTCGATGCACAGCAGTTTCAAATATGACTCGCTTTGGCATTCAAGAACAAGAATTAATAAAAATCACATATCATACCTATGCATCTTCTGAAATCCGATTTACAAATAAATGAAGAGCACCATTCGGAAATCCTGAATAAATTGAATACACTATGTAGGCCTAAATCAACGAGTTCCACTTCTATTACGCACACGTCCAATATAACATCAATTGAACCACCAATCATATTCAAATTTGAAAATTGTACATTCAATAATTATTCCTTTTAAAATTATTCATTCGGAAATTCTGAATAAATTGAATACACATGTAGGCCTAAATCAACGAGTTCCACTTCTATTACGCACACGTCCAATATAACATCAATTGAACTACCAACCACATTCAAATTTGAAAATTGTACATTCAAAAATTATCCCTTTTAAAATTATTCATGTTTATTTTTTATGTCATCGTCGTTAATTAAAACTTTTCTAACACTTGTGTACAGTATATTATTTAGGTAATGTTATAGTTTCTGCTATATGATATTATGGATAGTCACGTATCAGAGATTGTTTAATATTAAGATTTATTGAAAATCATCTGTCAAGTGACATTTATTACTGGGATTCGGATAATTGAAGTGGAATGTTGCATTTTAATAAAAATGAAACTCAATCAACAAAGCCTTCTTGACTAGTAACATTGCCATCGTGTATAATAAATCGAGAACTTCTCAACGAGGGGGCATTGCTCACTACTGCCATCTAGCATGCATCTAGCGTAATATTTGTAATGTTGAGATGGCACAATAATACATTTGAAGACAGTTGTATTTTCGTAAGTCAATTAATATTTTATTGTATTGGAGTACTTCGTTACTTCTAATCTTTATATACTTTCTTCTAATCGTGTAATAGTCAATTAAATCCCACTCGAGTTTTGATTTTCTCTAGATAAATCAAAACGTCTAGTGAGATTACTGTTGATAAATTATCTACGCTAGCTTTAATTAGCCAGGTAATCTTTCCGTACTTTGATTTTGATTGTAATTGTAATTTTAAATTTAATATTAATTGTAATTTTATTTGTAATTTTAATTGTAAATGTAATACTAATTGAAATTTTATTCTTCATATTATAGTTGGAATCTCCTGGTAGAGGGGCAGAGAAGGCCTGACGGCCTTATCTCTACCAGGTTAAATAAATAAATACTACTAGTACTTGTAAATCACGTAGTAATCAGATTGAAAATATTAAGAAAAGATTCTAAAGATATCTTTATTTCAACAAATTTCATTATTCGGCTTTCCAAAACAAAATATCGTAAAGCAGTCTTCTTAAAGAATTTAATTTAATGTGTCTTGCCAGTCGTAGATTACTTGCTGAGCAACTTTTATTGTATAAAATATTCAACGGTCTACTGAATAATAGCGAGATATCACCACAAATCCAGCTTAACGCTAGAACACCACATTTAAGAAATCGTCAATTGTTATATTACAAAGAACGGAACACTTCAGCATATAAAAATTCACCAAATATGTTCAAAATTGAATGAAATATATAAAATATAGGATGTAGATTTCAGCACTTTTTACATGAAATATAAACATTTTCTTATTAATATACTGAAGGTAGTTGATTTTAAATAATATTGCTATCTATTTTGTTACTCTGTAATTTTGAATTTATAGCTACGTTTCGCATATTTTGATTATGATATCTATATTTATCTAATTTTAATTTTTTATTTTATATTTTTCATATATATCTATATCCGTTCCTTTTATTTACATACATAGTATGTATTTGTCTGTTTTTTTTTCATTTTTAATTTGTATTTACACTTGTATCTTGCATTTGTATCTGTTTTTATTTCTTTTTTCGTGTTATCTCCAAAACGCACGTTCGAGTCCCGGTGCCAGAGATAATTTTTCTGCACTCCACGCATCCTTCTTCATAAATATTGCTAAACTAAAGTATACTGTACTTGTTTAGGAGCAAGGAATCTGTTGTAGAGTGCCCCTGTAGTGTGTGTTACTTATGTTTGTGAGCAGGGTTCTACTGAAATACATGTGACGTAATGTATACGGACTATTCCATCTCAAATCGACCGAAATATAGAGAAAATTGACCTTGCAATTTTTAAATACAATGAAACTTTTTTTGTACGTAGAGAACTGTGATACAATGCTTTGTGCAAAGTTTGAGGCATCAGAACTTCATACTGTTTAAATTAAAAATATTTAAATTTATCGTATTTTCATAAAATTAGCAACTTTATAGTGTTGTGGCTCCGAAACACTTTCACCCAATGATCAAAATCATGGTTTATTTTGATGCTGAGAAATTAAAAGTTTATATTGACATGTAAATAGTTTTTCTTACTTTTTATGGAAATGGAGAAATTTAGATTTTTCTTCATAAAGACGCCTTTGACCACGAAGAAAAAATATTTTAAAAATATATGGTTAGATTCTGCATTGAAAGTACAAATAAACACATATTTTTACTGGTGTACCGTTGATAAGAAAATATTGAAAATATCAAATAAAGAAAATAAATAGTACGCGCGTGAAGTAACCAGCTGACTGTGAGACGGTAGCTAGCCAAAATAAGCAAGGCCAGGAGACAAACTCGTGATGTTTCGTGTAGTAGCGCATAGCTGGGCTAGCTTCATCACAAGTTTTCATAAACACAGGAGTAAAATGACGCTAAACGAACGCTTATCTTCAGCTCTCGGCCAGTGCATGCGGTACTGCGCCGTTCAAGTCTAGGCGTGTGAAAATAATTTATTTAATACTCTCGAAACTTATTTCCGAGCCACTAAGCAAACAATGCCGAGTCCCTCTTAATAATGCAAGTTTTTTTCTCAATATTTTTTACATTTTTACAAATTGGCAAAAAGCCTAAAGGTAAGTAAAATCAGATTATCTGTCTCTCTGTATACAATAAAAATAAGGATTACTTCTTATCATAACCTACCAAATGTCAGCTTCAAAATGAGCTGCCGTTCAATGTTCTGCAGTAAATGGTTCCAGAGTTCTGAGCGCTGAAAAAGGCTTGTTTTTATAAAATATGCTAAATTTGTCGCTCAATAGTACGAAAACCGTTTGACTTTCGATAGTATATTTTTGAAAATGCACTGTCCTCAGCACCTTGTATAAATAGGGGAAAAATTAAATTATTAAAAAAATGTGAGGTGTTTTACTGATCGATTTCATATGGAATAGCCCATACACCGTGCATACTTATACTCATTACAATATTGTGGGACTAAGAAAACGATCTTTACTGATAAGAATAAATTCTTAACACACTTCTCCTGCATTAAAAGGTATAAATTTAGAAATGGCTGTATACAAACTGTTTTCTATGTAGCTGAATACACAGCTAGTAGTAGAAGATTCAGTAACAAGACATATAGAAAGTAATACAAAATGTCAGTGTCGGACCTGGTTAGAGTTTCAGCCGGTAGTGATTTGTACCAACATGATTTTTCACTAGCTTTTCCGACGTATGTTACAAAGTTTTGCAATATGTTCCTGTCACACTAAGCTCTAAACTTTTGCTAGTGAAAGTAAAGTTTCGCTGTGTATGTCTCCGCCAGGCTGAATGCATTACCCCCGCAATATGTCCATCAGTAGTTAACTGTAGTTGCCGATGTAATGAGGCGATATCTCTGTATAACTGACCGGAGGATCGATTCCTGAATAATCATTTCAGTGACCGGAAAATATTCCGCATGATAGTCGTTTTCTCTGTAATGACTCTCAGATATCCGCATCCCCATATTGACTCACGATTGTAAACCCCATTTCGCTTCATAATCACGCTTGACTTCCCTGACCATTTTATGTGAATTAAACGCAAATTCTTTTACGAGAAATTCTGTTTAAAAAAGAAAGAATTTGTCAGCGTTGCTTAGATTGCTTTGAAAACTTTTTATTCGTGTAGGCCAGGCCTGCAGAACTCGTAAGAAGGGGATGATCGACTTCCGCGTAGAGTTATTTACCTTCTCTTGTCGTCAAAGGTCCAACAGTGGCGGCATGTAATTTTCAAAAAAGGATTGTAATAAATTCATTGTTTTTATAATGTGTTATCTCGTTTCAAGTTTTAAAATTATGCTAGATTTCCTGTCGGTACTTTCTTTGAGATTTCTTTGCACCTAACCTGCTTTAGATTTTCGAAAACTTTCCTCCTATCATCACCTACGGAAACATAAATTTATAGCATTTAAGTAATGAACCTTGAAAGTCACTATTAATTTCAATTCAAAATGAACACAACGAGTGACGTCCTTAATTTTACAATATATAAAAAAATAATCAATATACAGTTCGTAATAATGAACTTACCCGAAAGTTTGTGCATTCCATAATTCCTAATATGGACTTTGTTAAAATGTGGTTTAATATTGAAATGACGAGTGGAAATAAATTGGGTGGGACACAGTAAACAAGCAATTCTTTCGTCTTCAACATCAAAATAACCATATTCCCATTTCCTTTGGAAGTAGTATTCCTTCACGGGTTTAGATTTTGCCATGTTCCAGTTCTCTTTAAACTGCAGTACGCATATTATTTGTTTGTTTGTTTATTTACTTAATTACTTATTTATATATTTATTTATTTATTTACTTATGTAATTATTTACTCCTTTACTTATTTATTTATTATTTATTTATTTACTTACTTATTTACTTAATTTCTTACTTTCTTACTTATTTGCTTATATATTTACTTATTTATTTATTTACTTATGTATTTATTTATTTACTTATTTATATATTTACTTATTTACTTACTTAATTTCTTACTTTCTTACTTAATTATTCACTTATGTATTTATTTATTTATTTTATTTGCTTGTTTAATTAATTAATTAATTTATTTATTTATTTTACTTCAATTTTAAGTGTATCGCAGATTCCTATTTACAGCAGAAAACATAATATTTTTATGCAGTGGCAGGACCCTTAACTAGCAGTTATTCGCCCCGACTCTACGAGCGTGGCTCAGAGATGTCGCAATTGCTGAAAAGAATAGGCCACTTAGTTCGTCAGAAAATATCCAGAGTGCAGCATAGTCGGTCTGTTTACTTTAAACTCTTCATGAATGATGGTGATGATGATGATCGTGCATTTTTTGGATGCCACAGAGAATCCGAAGTACCAGGAGAAACCCTACTGTTTTCCCTGGACCACGGACTCTCCCAACACACGTTATAAATTCATGGTGGATCGGGATTTGAACCCGGGTCTCCTGACCTATAAACCCAGCTAGCACTGAGCCCCTGTAGTGTAAGGAAATGACGATATACGAATAGAGATTTGCTTAAATTATTGCAATCTAAATTATATTAAAATACTTAAAAAGATGCGATTCATGAAAGAAATTGAGTACTTCATTCAATTCGTTGGAATATAATACATGTCTTCGTAGTGTAATGGGAAAACTGAAGCTTTTGGTATTTCTCAGAAGACTAAACTATTTAATCTATATCTCTATTTAATTACAGTTCACGAAAATATATTGTAAAGGCAATATCATTACTAATGTGATATAAAACTTCGCTGAGAGGACCCTTGGGAAATCATAATTAGAGCGTATTTGTTCTTCTCACGATAACAAACCTTTTTAATTGCTACATTCATTTACATTATTTTCTCCCTTTCACGAACGATTTTGAGAAACCGTTATGTGTAGTCTTCAACATTAGCAATTAGTTTAGTAAAGTGGTTAAAAATTAAAGCAATTGTGTTGATGAAACTTCTATCTTTCTCTGTTGTAAAATGTACTCTTGACCATAGTTATATTCTACTATAAACATACAGATTGATTCACAAAAGAGGTCTAATTGACTCACAGAAACTCAGGAAAATTTTACGCTTTAAAGAATTTAATAAATGGTGTCAACTTCCACAAAAAGGTAAAGGGGTCAGCTTATATCAAGACTTCACTCCCGCAAATAACTGGGTCAGACATCATACAGGCCTTTCTAGTTCCGAGTGGAGAGATGCGCTAAAGATGACCGGTAATGTTGCTCCTGAACGCACTAATCCAGGCAGAACTCAAAACAATAATCACTGTAAGCGATGCCACAGTGAGGTTGAAACTTTAGCTCATGTCTTGGGTTCATGTCCATTTGGCGAAACTCTTCATAACAGCAGATCAGGTCTGTAATCGCAACATGCTTCAAGTCCAATGGCTACACTACCTATGAAGAGGTCCATGGAACAGCGGAAACTGGAAGTCTTCGGCGTATTGATTATAACATTTAAACCTGGAGAGACAATATGTTATATTTTGGATCCGACCACCAGATTCGAGATGCACCAGAATCAACCCGAGGAAGTTAATCTAGAGAAAAGGGCAATTTATGAACCAACTATCCCTTATTACAATACAACATATAAACTCAGAGATATAGAAGTCATCGGATTAATGGTGGGCGCTAGAGGGACCATAACAGAACAATTCGTGTCATTCTGTCACAAATTTGGAGTCCCAACAACAATTAAGGAAAATTGTATGACAGCTTTGAAGGGTTCTCTGCAGATTTTACGGCGACACTCGTACTCCAATTCAAATTACAGTTGAATTTTCTCATTATATTTTATGTTTTATCTGTATTTTTCAATTTACTACTAATTTGTATTATTGTAAACAAATTTCTTGCAAGACATTTTTAATGTCAAATTTTTAATTTACTGTTTAACATTCTTTGTCTTTGGCAACATCACCAATTTGAGGAAGATTTTAAAAATAGAAATAAGATCATTTTGATCCGACATGTGACACTATCTTCTATTTCATCTAAAAGGCTAGCTTGACTGCAATGTACGTTGATGGCATAGTTATATGAATGTAAATAAATTGGAGTGTAGTGAGCAAGAAAATGTTAAATATACCTTCCCTCTGGGAAGTAGTAAAAACAAAAATGTATATATACACACCGAGTATCCATCTCTGCACCAAAATGAATCTGGTAATGGATCATGAGGAGAGATTTAAAAGATCTAAATAAGTTTTTCTCTAACATTCACCGTTTTAGAGGATATCGTTAAGTTTCTATGAAGCATTTGGTAACATCATGGCTACTGCAATAACTCCAAGCAAGCGCGGCCTACACTCCTTACCTTTCTTTCCCCTTCTGCTGTACTCCGTCGGTCACACGCGACACGTGATGCGTTGCAAGATTATTTCAACGATTTTCGCTATTATTCAATTTAAATTCATGGCTAAGCGGTTTGATTTGCAAAAAAAAAAAAAAAAAAAATCAAGACATTAACTGTTCAGATTATTTTACCTATCTGCTTGTATAGCAATCAGCCATTTCTCTTGGACTAATACCGCAATAGAGCGCTGCAGATGTTGGGCAAAGACTATTTCTTTTCTGCGTAACGGTGCTTCACCGAAGAAAAAGTGTAATAAAAGTTTTGTTACATTTAAAATGTAGAGTCACCTCTTAAATTTTGGTGCATCGGTGCCCTTCCACCCTGCGAGCTTAGCATACATTGCACAAAAAGGTTTACAAAATAGCATCGAATCGGAATTAATAAAATGACTATTTACTTTCAGGCTTAATTTTAGATAAATTCAGTAAATGATTCCCTAGCATAAAGGACTAACAAGTAATGTTTTCTGCAAATTATAATTAAACTGATATTAGAAAACAAAAATCGGCAGTAAAATTAACTTAGGTAAAAGTGAATTCTTGATATTAATTTAAAAGATTTAGGCTAAATATATAGGTCTACTCAAAACGACTAAAAGTTAAAAACAAATATAGGCTAAGCTCTAGATCTAGACAGCCATCATCAACTCGTCGCCCTGTGACGTCACCTCAGCTTGCCCTTCCGCCCGCTACACTCGTTTCGCTTCAGCAGAGGGCACACTGTCGGAGGTTTGCATTGGCAGCACTGTTTTGTGATAATTCTTTCTCATATTTACGAAATTAAACTTAAAGTAATGTGAATACCTAGTATTGGTATTTGTGTATGAAACTAATTGATTGATAGGCTAGGTATGAAATGAAAGCTGAATAAGTTAAATCTGAATACTGCATTTTAGATTTCTACTTTTCCCTTTAATGTGATGTTACAAAATGTATTTTGACTTACCTTAAGGCAGCCGTGGCGAAAATGTAATCGTGCGCCGAGTCATTGTGTAACCTGCAACGTGCATAGCACCCATGGAGGAAGGAGGACACCCGAAGGGGAAGTGAAGCAACTGTCTGACTTGTTAACGGATTTTCATTTTCCTTACGTCAAGCACTTAAATATAATTTTATACAGTACAAGGTTAATGTTCAGGACGTTGTAACGAAGGAAGAAATGAACGATAGGACACATTATTACCTAAAATTAACTGTCTTCAGAATGTCTCTGCGACAGAGTTTCAAAATCACGAATTATGTCACTTACTGCCAGTCGTAGTTGATCACGAAGGTATTTGTCTATTAGTCGTAATCTAAATTAGGTTTTTACTATTTTCATTGTTGAAAATAATTTTTCACAAACGTAAGTTGTAGCGAACATGGCTTCAACAGAGCAAGGGAAAGAACGAAACTTCGGATATTTATTTTTTGGCAAAGATATGAAAAGTTCAACATTTGTCAAGTCCTTACATCTAGCTTTCATTGTAACATTACATTGTAAATATGTGAGTTTTAAATTGAAATCCTAACCGCATTATTCGTAAATCAGCTGGAAAAGGATCGAAATAACAATAATAGTAATAGTAATAATAATAATAATAATAATTATAATAATAATAATAACAACACTTAACCTTTTCATGTTTCATGAGTAACATGTAGTATGCTATTTTATGTTATACAACCGTTGTCCTCGTAATACTTGTGAAAAAATCATACATTTAATATTCTCACCATATTGGCAGCAAAAAAAAAAAAAAAAAAAAAGCATCCTCCCATCCTACTTGAAATTTTCGTTTTTGTAGAGATACATGGTTTCGAGAGCGACATTGCGACGATACGTCACTCGCAGGTCAGAGACAAATAAAATAGAAAGGAGTTTGACTCCAGTGAGTGAGAGGGTGGGAGTTCCACAATGTGGTCGTGAGTTACATTTTCGCCACGGCTGCCTTAAGGTATAGTAATATGCGTTACAAGAGTGGCATGTTGACGTTTTCATGTTCGAGGAAAAGACTGAAAAAGCGAA
The DNA here is from genome assembly GCF_040183065.1 of Periplaneta americana. NCBI lineage: Eukaryota > Metazoa > Arthropoda > Insecta > Blattodea > Blattidae > Periplaneta > Periplaneta americana. The sequence continues at coordinate 171,610,540 of NC_091121.1, read as the reverse complement.
ACGTAGTTGAGCTTTTTTAATTTCCGAGAACATGAAAACAAACATACCGCTCGTGTATCGTACATTATTTTGTGCGAAGATCGTTCATTACATACCTGAAAGACGAATTTCTAATTAGTTGCAATGAAATCTCCATTTTGGTTTCTGTTTAATGACGGCAACTTTGGAATACCAAAATATCTATCTTCAATATTGTTGCTATAAAATATTTTCTGTGTTTACTATACTCCACCAGGCCGTGATATAGTCTACGTCTGTCTTTTTTCCCCCAGTCTATAAATGCGAACTTAAAACAAACGGTAAGGTTATGTAATGATTTATTTTTCATTTTAATATTTTAACAATATTATTTATATAACATATTGCAGTAATAACATCGGCATATGGAATCTTGTTGATTTTTTCACGGCTTCCTTAATGTTACTTGCATCAGGAATGCAATAGCTTTTGTGGAGTAGTAGATTTTACTTAATTTTTGCAAATATTTAAAAACAATAATTAACAGTGCAATTTAGGTGAAATTGCAATGGTAAGTTTCCAGCTTATAATTATTACTATGTTAAACGTCTGTAAAAATAATATGTTAAAAGCCTAAAGCAGTAAAATGAATGTGACGCTTAAGCGGTAAGAAGAGGGAAATTGTTATGTGTGTTACGTTGGGAATACTGAATGTGGTATTTCACACTTACCGCGTATTGGTTTTGTGCGGAAAGCAAGCAAATACGCACGATCTCGCACAAATGTATTTACACACGTGATCTTCATTGCAGAATCTGCAATAGAATAAGTTCCGAACATGACAACTGAAAACCCACCCCTCTACTGATACTATTGAACTCTGTTACAGTGAATTTTACTCCGTCTTTCATTAAATGATAGTACTTAAAATGAAATAGACCGAAATTAATTAATTAATCATTAGTGACGATATTTACTGATCTTCCGTAATGCTATTTTACAGGATTTTTTTGCGTACTAATTGCCCAATATTATACACTATGATCTGGGCACTGCATGAACTGGAGAAACTTTGTAGATTGTAGTGAGATGAATGACATCTGTGATGAAATTTACTTATTTTCATAACTACAATTGCATCCCCACCGCTACAATACCTACTGATAGCTCGCTGTCCTGTCCACGATGCCCATATAGTCAATGCTTGCTCTGACGTCATTCCGTTTCGTAATGACGGACACTGATCTAGAAAGTAATTTCAGACCCATAATAGAAGCGGAGAGTAGAAAATGTGATGGAACAAGAGTAATAATTGTAGAATTGAATTTTGTCTCTTGTAACAAGAACCTCTTTTACGGGTATAGGCTTATATGCATAAAATAACAGGGTCTAATCCAAAGCAATATGATACATGCAGTAGAAACTTTGGTAGTAGTTACCAAATATGCAAATAGTCTGCTAGCAACTGAAATGGACTTTGAGGGGCTTTTCAATTGGGTTATTTTACGACGCTATATCAGGTTATTTTGCGTCTGAATGAAGATGATAATGCCGGTGTAATGAGTCCGGGGTCCAGCACCGAAAGTTACCCAGCATTTGCTAGAATTCGGTTGAGGGGAAAACCTCAAAAAAAAAAATCAAGAAGGTAATTTGCCTCGACCGGGATTCGAACCGGGCTAGCTGGTTTCGCAATCAGTCTCGCTAACAGTTACTCCACTGATATGAACTTGAGGGATGTTGGTCCTAAATTAAGGAAAGACAAAATGCCCAAAGTACGACTGAGAAATATTATGAATTTGTGGAAGACCGTTCTTGAAGTAAAAGAAAAGATATAACTAATGTGTTATAGGTAGGCCTACCTAAAAAAATCAAATCAGAGAATTCGAAAAAAAATATTGGGTTATTGAAAGAAGAAAAAAAAAACAAGGGATGGCCGAAGGAGTAATAAATGGTTGGAGTTAGACGTAGTATTGATTATCGTGGCCTGACAGACGAAAGATGCTGCTAGTACAGAATTGCGGAGGAAGAAAATTGGTTTAGAGTGGGGGATAATCTCTTTTTCTATAGGCATATTTAATAACAATAATAATTATATATATGTATATGATATATATTTACGTCACAGCACTTCTTTACATGTAATGGTGTATCTCACATTTTTCTGTATCTGACGCCACTATTAACATATTATCACAATAACACATTATTAGCAGTACACGTCTACACAAATACTCCAATTTACACTATGTACCTTTTTATTAGCTTATTCCTTACTTACTTACTTACTTACCTACCTACTTACTTACTACCTTACTTACTTACTTACTTACTTACTTACTTACTTACTTACTTACTGGCTTTTAAGGAACCCGGAGCTTCATTGCCGCCCTCACATAAGCCCACCATCGGTCCCTATCCTGAGCAACATTGATTCAGTGTCTACCACCATATCCCACCTCCTTCAAATTCATTTTATTACTCGGTCTAATCGCCCTTTCAATATTTATTCTATATTTCCATTGATATTCTTTACTTCTTCATTAATCCTAATACTTACTTACTTACTGGCTTTTAAGGAACCCGAAGGTTTATTGCCGCCCTCATATAAGCCCGCCATGGGTCCCTATCCTGTGCAAGATTAATCCAGTCTTTATCATATCAATTTAATTAGCTTTTTGAGCTCAATCCAAATAGGTCAAAATAAATTTCTGAGTTACATAAATTTTTTTCTAAATTCAATAAGGATATACCGTGAACTAACTTAATATTAATATTTCATATAAATGCTAATTAAATATTATTTATCAACATTTAATTGACCTCTGTGAGAAGTTTCAGACCAATCTGACAATAATTATTCTGCAAGGAGCTTTTTTCATTGAAGAAACTGCTTGAAAATTTCAAAGTCGAGAAAAAGGCAGTAAAAACACATTTCCATCAACTCACTCCAGCACCGTATGTTCAGCCAAATTTGAATAAAGGACTCTGAAATAGGAAATGAAAACACATTAAGAAACTAGAATATTAAAAAAATAATTACGAAGACTAAAACAAAAAGAGATTTTCTTATTATTTCATCATTGTTTCCCGTTAACTAACTAATAGTAAATTTCCTTACGGGTAGTAGGTATAGAAATTCTTACAGCTTGAAGGAGTCTGTATCAATAGAATGAAATACTACCAGATTGACTTTTGTCCACATAATCGTCAGTTTCAGTTGATTTACCCAGAAAGTGTTTGGAGTAGAATGGAGAGATATTAGCTTTCTGTGAGAGTGAAACGAACTACATGTTTCAAGTGTTCTCCAGAAACAGAAAGGAAAACAACGCCAGTATGTTTCTCTTCAGACAAACTCTTTCTACAAAATGATTGCGCACTATATACCACATATAAAAATATCTCGTAAGACTGCCAAGGCCACTTATCTTAATATTGTTATGGAAATATAAAACAAGTACAAGTAATATATTCTGTAACTGTAATAATTTACATAGTGTTTGAATTTTAAATAAGATATATAAAACTTGCTAGAATATTTAAGTATCTACATTAACATATTGTCGTTTCTCAGTTATGTAATGTGTAATATTCAGAAGTAGGTCTTTTTAGCATGTTATTTAATGACGCTTGTAGGTTATTTAGCGTCTGTGGAATTGTTGGTATCGAAGTGGTATTTGGCGAGATGAGGTCGAGGATTTGCCATGGATAACCAGACATTCGTCTTAAAATTGGAAAAGCGGCAGAAAAAGTCCCAACCAGATAATCAGACCTAGGGGAATCGAATCCGTGAATCAGCAAGCAAACGCAGAAGTTTGATCAGAAGAAATGTAATTTTTCGTTATGCAGAGGAATTATACAATGTTACATTTCTTCGGATAACATTTGTACACATTTAGAGGACAAAATGCTCGTGACTCGTTTATAAAGCGTACAGTGAGAAGAAATGCGAGGTACTGCAACAGGATAGAACATCTAGCTTCTTCCCCTAATCTAGATATTATCTCCTCTCATGTTCGAATATTACAGACCGATTATTTAGTCCTGACAGTTCGACGACGTGAAAGAGGGGAAGTAATAGGAGTAGTGGGGAGAGTTCCGGAGTAGAGACAGGAGCGAGCGGTTAGTAAAGGAATGCAGTACAGCTTAACTGTATTGGAAACACAACGCTCTACCCTACCGCATGCGTGACATCCAATCTCTCTGAAAGCAAGCGACTGACTAACCTGAACACCCCTTCGCGTAATTTAATGGACTCGCCTGACCCAGGCCCACATTGTCGGCGACTGTCAGAACTAAATACATGTTATGTGAGTACTGTTATACAGTATTTCTAGTTTCATAGATTCCTTTCTAAAATACTCCAATAGTCTATCTCGAAATTCATGGGATAAAGATATCTCGGAAAAATTGAACGAGTCTCCACAGACTACGTTATAGCACAGTCTACTATATACAGCCACGAAGCTTGGGGTGATATTTTTGCATTTCTCACGGTAGTTGCTAGCCGCTTGGAGCGCTGTGAGTACCAGGAACAATAGATTGTGCCACTGCCATCGTGATCTAATACAGGCCGTAAAGCAGACCATGTGACTCGCTTAACCCGATCACGAAGGGCGGCGTTTCAACCATATAAATTAGTTGGAATGCATAAAAAGTAACATACTTTTCTCTAAAATGTAGTGTAATTGCATTAGTAAAATTTAAAACAATGATTACGAGACACTTCAGACATAATTCCTTGCGAGTTAAGTGTAATATTATTTTTGATGTGAAAATTACGTTGTTCGTATGTGTAATACCTGCCTTTATTTCGATTAAATATTGCGAAATTCTTGTACATTCATTTATGCACGATTTAATATTTTTCAGTTGCACCGCACGAATGTTTAGATATGTTGAAATTATAGGTTATGTTTACTGTACCAGTTGCCCCTTTCTGTCTAATTTTAGTGGTCTCCAATGCCCTGCCACTACAAATGTATGTTATGTCATATGGAAAGTATAGGTTTTGTTTACTAGATTTAACTTATATTCCTATATTTGCAATTATACATTATAATTAAGCATAATGTCATGTATGACACCCGTCACATTCTATTTGTCTGTATTTTAATACTACAATTGAGTAGGTACTGAATTATTGTACTTGTATTTATCTACTACCTAAGAGACGAAGTAACACAATCGTACGTACACTAATTTCATAGGAGTGGTATGGTAAATTTTCTGTCTACAATTAAGGAAGTCAGATGTGCTAAATTAAAATCACAATATAAATTCGTTTTTATTGAACCTCAAAATAACTTCCATTCTAAACTTAAAATGTTGATGCGAACAGATTATGTTAACGCGTAAAATTCTCTTCACATTAAAATAACACAATCTTGTAATTATTTCTGCAACATATTATGCAACAAGAAGTAAACTGAACTTATGGACACATTACACTAAATAAAACTAAGCAATGATACGTAATAAAATTATAATATAATATTTCACTGAGCTACATACACTGAAATAGAAAACCCAAACATACATTACGGCCTGGTGTAGATCGAAAAGGCATTGACTGTGCCGTATTTCGCTTTGTTGTGAAAAGTTGTGTGAACTGTGAAATGTTCGTTATCGGTTGTAATAACTGTAAATGGCTAAAATACAATAATTTGAATAATAATATGGGACAAGGAGACGTTTGTGGTTCTGTAAATATTGTAAGAAAAAGAGATTTATCCTTCTTCCGAAAAATCCAGGAAGGTGAGTGTATAAAATATAATATATACTTTATGAAAATAATATATAAACCTTATGTATTTCACATTTCAGTAGTGGAAGGAAGGTGTTAATTTTTTCAAAAGAAAACGATATCGAAAGTACAATACATTTTATCGTCTGCTGGGGAAAGGGTCTGTGATGATGCGATAGTAGCGATCCTGGTGGTTAGCATCTATCTATGAATGCATATTTCAACTGTCTATGTTTGCATATTTAGTAAGTATTGAGCTTCGTGACTGTATATACTAGATTGTGGTTATAGTATGAACAAAGAATACGACGAAGAATAAACGTCAATAAACAGACATTTAGTGAAGTCTGTTATATTCTTAGCCTTAACCATTTTTATATTTACAGCATATTTCTGAATGAAGTTATTTTTAAGATGTTTCTATAAACATTACCGTCGAGTAATATGAATTGACGCGCTCCTTCAGAAGCGGTGCGTTCGACAGGTCAGTTGAGTGTGTAATCCTATGTTTAACTTATCAAAATCAATAAATTATACATTGCAAGACGTCATATTCGAAATGAGAATATAACACAATAATTAAATCCATCACGACGATTTAAGAGTGGCACGGAAATGAAGTACACAAGAATTCCAGTCCATTATCTGGGCAAAGAGCCAGCCGCCTGCACAATAATCCTGAATAATTCATGAATTCATTGTTCTATAAAAATGAATAGCAATGCAGGAGGTCGGTGCAAATTTCTTACTTCATTTCCTTTGCAGCATAGGATATTTCATATCGGATGCTAATTGTGCCCGGGCATCAGACCCGGCTATATAAATGCCTGCAATCTTCTTTTCAAGAATGCGGGCTGTCTTTAATATTTCACGCTTTGATATCATTTAACGGACTCCGTTGTAGCTAAGCTCTTGGTTTGTCACGTGAGGATCAAAGTAGAGCTGGGGACGGAGCGAGTAGAACTGTTGAGTTACTCGGTTCTATCGGTTTATGTGCTTGGCAGCGGAGCACCGAAGTTACTCTGTTAACCGTAGACGTTACCGGTCAGTTCAAACGTTCAAACAGAGTTCACGTGTTTTACTTAATTCTAGCAGACAACAACGTAGGTACTATTGTATTTAAATATTTTCTGCTGCAGGACAAATTATTTCTTTATCCCCAAGGAGGGCTGAAAGGCCTCTAGTATTGAAGAGGAGATCATCCTATTGTATGACATTTCATGTGGGCCTAATGAACACTGACAGTCTGAGCATAATAATAATAATAATAATAATAATAATAATACTATTATTATTATTATTATTATCATTATCACCATTATATTAGAGTGTTTGATTAATATTAAAATATGTTAAAAAAGGAAGTGCACTATATTTTTCTTCAATTTGTGTTACCTCATCAGTCATCATTTTATTTGATATTTATTTCTACGAATTTTGTTGCCTAATTACTTTAATTTATCAATAACATTACCCTTCACCAAAGAAAACATGATTGTATTGAAGGCTAGTAATATTATAAAATAAATAAACATTATGTTCTTCAGTTTAAGATTCCACATTTTATTGATTATTTTATCCACTTTCCATAATACTAAATAATTCTGTGTGTTATTTTTAAGTGTTTTAGGCAGCGCTTCATGGAGCCCGTTTCTTTCTACCTTGTTTTTTACTTAGCTGCAGCGTTTAACGTTTACCTCACATGTTAATTTATTAGCAGTTAGTATTATAAATTATTTTATCAGTTTTATTTCGTCTGTAATATATAACAACACTGAAAGTTAAATAGGCCTTTCATACAAATTAACTCCGCATATAACTGTAATCACGCAAATTAAATTTGCAACCGCTATTTTACAATGAAGAGAAGCACTTTTTTTCTTGTCAATTAGCAAAGCGAAAGCGCTTTACTACAACGATTACAAAACACACTTGGTTTCACTTTCAAAGTACATTCTAAAATCGACTCAATCTATCTAAATATTAAATCTGCCGCCACAAATTTGTACTCTGTACTGTACTCGGTTCAACCGAGTAATGACGTCACAGTAACTGCTCCGAACCGAACCGCTCCGTCCCCAGCCCTAGATCAAAGTTTATTGTTTCACACACATTGGATTAAAAGCAGGAATTCCCATACGTAGTTGATAATAATTATGATAAATACTATTAGTTATTAAATGAAGCCACTAAATTAAACTTGTACTCATATTTCAGTTAGTAACTTGTATCTTTCTTATAATATTATTTAAAAATTTTCAGTTCCTTAAACTGTTATTATAAATTAATGGAACAGTTCTTTAAGAAAATCGAATAGAATAGAATAAAACAAGAATAAACATGTCAAACTATACTAATAATATATCTGTAGCAAAACTTTTTCTGGTAATTTTCGATGTTCCACAAATAATTGGTGATAACATATGTACAGTAATTAACCATCCTGAAACCGAAAATCGCATTTTTGAAATTTTTGTTTGTATGTCTGTCTGACTAGATGTTTGTTACCTTTTCACGCGATAATGGCTGAACTGATTTATATGAAAATTAGAATATAAATTAAGTTCGTTGTAACTTAGATTTTAGGCTATATGGCATTCAAAATATTTTACCTAAAGGGGGGGTTATAAGGGGGCTCTAATTAAACAAATCGAAATATCTCTCTTATTATTAATTTTCGTGAAAAATGTTACATAACAAATGTTTTTTTTTTAATTATTTCCGGTAAGTTTTATTCTATGCAAAATTTTTATAGGACTGATATTTAATGAGAGAATTTAGTTTTAAAATTTATATAACAACGCCATCTAAGGTGATGTAATGAAATAAAAAACAAATGACTTCGTCTATAAGGGGCCTTGGACAACAGCAAACGAAAGCTACAGAGAATGTTTCTGTGTTTGTATGAACTAATATCGATTAAAGGATATACAAGACTTTTAAAATAACAATATAATACATTTTCACCGCCGCCTCAGATTATAGCGATGTTGTTCCTGCAATAACTCCTATGTGCAAAATATAAAATTTTTGAGTAGAAAGAAGAAACACATTTATTCATTCCTTGGCAATGGAATTCTTACATTTTCGAAAGAAAGAAATATAAATACATATATATATATATATATATATATATATATATATATATATATTACATATATATGTTGTATCACTATTTAAGTTATTTGAAGGGTTCAGAACCATAGTGGCTCAAGCGCCATTTACTGAAGACGTAGAAAACAAGGGTTAAAGTGAAGTTATTACCTTAATTAAATGGAAACATATAGCAAGTAATATAAAGTATACACAATAAATCTAAATGATGTCAATCTTCATTAAACTATGGTTGCATGTAATAACTAATTAAGAAACATGTTAAAGGAATTGTCATTGCACCAAATGAGTGATCTCTGGACCAAAATGATCACATTTTAATTATTTAAATACAATTTAAATTAAGTAACGATTTATCCTTCTACCAAACACGAATGTTCCCTGGATCAAACGTCCTACTTTAATTATGTAATTACTTTACATTTAGTTCTGATGAATGCAGCGGAGCGCACGGGTACAGCTAGTCTATACTAATAATAAATCTGTAGCCGAAATGTTTCTGGTAATTTTCGATTTTCCAAAAATAATTGGTCCTAACATATATAATTAACTACCCTGAAACCGAAAATCGCTTTTTTGAATTTTTGTTTGTATGTATGTCTGTCTGTCTGTCTGTTTGGATGTTTGTTACCTTTTCACGCGATAATGGCTGAACCGATTTATATGAAAATTGGAATATAAATTAAATTCGTTGTAACTTAGAATATAGGCTATATGGCATTCAAAATATTTTATTCAAAAGGGGGGTTGTAAGGGGGCCTGAATTAAATAAATCGAAATATCTCCCTTATTATTTATTTTCACAACAAATATTACATAACAAAAGTTTCTTTACAAATAATTTCCGATAAGTTTTATACTGTGCAAAATTTTGCTAGGACCAATATTTAATGAGATAAATGAGTTTCAAAATTACAATAACAACGCCATCTAAGGCGGTGTAATGAAATAAAAAACAGATGATTTCGTCTATAAGGGACCTTGGACAACAACAATCGAAAGCTATGAAACATAGCCTACAGAGAATGTTTCTGTGTTTGTATGAAGTAATATCGGAAGCTAAATTAACTGATTTGTATAATTAATTATTAATTTACCATTGGAAAGTGTAATTTCTCTAGATGGACATAATGCTATAATGTTATTACAGTAACTTCTGAGTGAATCGAGGACAGGTAAGATTAAAATAGCTTCTTATGCACAGAAAACTTGATAGGCTATTCTGTACATTCGTTTCCTTTATTTCCTAAAATAGTTTTTATGACCAAATGAGTGGTCTCTGGATCAAAAATATCGCATTTTATTTATTTAAATACAATTTAAATTAAGTAACATATTAAACGATTTATCCTTATATCAAACACGAATGTTCCCTGGATCAAATGTCCTATTTTAATTATGTAATTACTTCATTTTTTTTTCTAATGGGTGCAGTGGAGAGCACGGGTACGGCTAGTATTTAAATAAAACAGAAATATAAATTTAAAAAATTTATCCCCGTATGAGCAAACGCTCATGATCGGGGATTCAAAACCGCACTATAGATAAGTAGAAAGAAGAAGAAGACAAAATAAACAAATTTAAAAGCAATAATATAGCACAGATTACAAAAACCAGAGCCCAAATGATAAAGAACAATCACAATTAATTGAAAACGATTATAACCGATATTCACAAGTATAGGCCTATAAGAATAATAGCTGCTTAGCAATTAATTGAATTAATGGAATAGAATATTTCATTTTCACTGACAGAGTTAAGACCATATAGTCGTCTCTTCCACTTAACCAGCCTTAGTAAATGCAATAGTGACATACATATTCAAATTATGAGTATTTACAATACCCGTACACTAAAGATTCTACAGCAGTAACTTTAGTTAAATTTTAACGACTAGTGTGTGCTTACTTAATTTATGATTAAAAAAACCTAAAATAAAAAGTAATAATTAATCAGCTAATATGATACATTTCAATCTATATATAATATACACGTATGTACAGGATGTTTCCGAGATGGTGTTACAAACTTTCGGAGATGATGGGGAAGGGCACATGAATCAATTTGAAATGAGGAACCCTGGTCCGGATATGACCGAATCGAAAGTTACAAGCGAAAATAATTGTGTGGGAATGAAATAATTTTATTCCTCTGTACACCTTATTTATGTGTATTTATCTGTACATCTAACACGTACTGTATTCGTCTGACGTTGTTTACGTTGTCTACTTACAGTATTCCATTCAGTGCGCTGTCTGAGGGATGGGGACAGGAAACTACAGTACACTAAAGCAATATAAATAGCGTAATGTGTAATGGACATGGTCGGTCCTGATATACACATCTGTAGACAGCAGTGTATGTGTAGAAGTTGCAGTGTCCAGTCGATCAGTCCTAGTGAAATGGAGGAGTACACGAGAGCGGAATAAGCAGACCTGATTTTTGAATACGGATAAGCCAATGGGAACAGTAGACAAGCTCACAGATTGTATCGGGCGAAGTACCCACGTAGGAGACATCCGGCCCATATCATTTTTCCACGACTGTTCCAAAAGTTAAGGGAAGAAGGGCACGTGGTGCCAAATTACAATTCCATTTCGACACAACTATTTTTCCTTATAACTTTCGACTCAGTCATTTCCGGACCATGGTTCCTTATCTCAAATTGATACATGTGCCCTTCGCCATCATCCCTTAAAGTTTGTAATACCACCCTGTATATCAGCATAGTATCATCCAAGTAACAATTGGTCATTATACCCTGCCACAAGACATCCTTATATATATATATATATATATATATATATATATATATATATATATATATATATAGTTAGCTTCCCTTATGAAAAGGTTGCCACACTCGACAAAGCGTACCACATATAATCCGGAAACAGACCTAAAAGGTAAAATGATATGCATTTGAAACGATAAGGGAATCGAATATACAAAATGTCAGAAAAATTTACACCTAAGTAGCGTTTGTGCTCATTTACAGTAAAGAAAGAGGAAAATATATATATATATATATATATATATATATATATATATATATATATATTCAGATACATTATAATGATATGAATGTCATATACCGCGAGAAAAATAACAGTACGGATTTAGGTATTGGCCTTGATACCTAAACCAATCAACAGCATCCTTTAAAATAACTTGAAATTTCCATTATCACTCCCATACAAATGATTTCTCAATATCTGAATCGATTCTTTGAGGGCACTAATGGCTATTTCCTTCACAATGCTGTGTGTTAGGCCCAGGTTTTTACATTTTTTGGCAAAGAATGAGGGTATGGTACCTCGTGCGCCCACCATCAGACCTATTACATCAATGTGGGACAGGCTATATTTATCTTTATAGAACGGGATTGTTGGTTCATAGATCCGTTTCTTTTCACTGCCCACCTCATGCGGTTGATCTGCATGTGTCTCAAATCTGATGGTGGGATCGAGAATGTATGCCGAGTTGTTCTTAATGACAATGATATCAATTCGCCGAACACTTCCTTGTGTGGCTAGTCCCTGCACCTGTTGATGGACTGTAAACCCTACTTCCTTCAGTGCCTCGGCCAGCATAGAACGGACAGCATGGTGACGGATGTTGCGAAGGGCCTCACTATAGGGGCAGAAACCAAGACTTTGGGGAAGAGTTTCAATCTCGCTGAGACAGCGCCTACAGCAGGTACCATCCCGACTTCTACCCGGTACAGCTCGGGCCGGAGCGACATAGCCTACCATTTTAAGGCGTCTATCCATTCCAAGAGGTTTACACCTTTGTGATTTCTCATCCAGCTGTTTGCTGAGGGGAACTCTTTGTTAAGAATCACTCCTTTACCCTTTTGTTGCAATGTACACCAATTTTCAAATTCTTTTTCTCTTAAAGCGTCTCTAACTTTTTCGAGAGTCCACAAAATTTTCACGATTATTTAAAAAAGAATTAGCAGGAGTTAATTTAAGGATATTTAAACATGTTTTACTCTCCTCAATAAGGTCCCTAGTGGAAGTAATGTAAGGATCATTAATTTTGTGTAATACCCATAAGCCGTTAATATGTTGTAGCGTGGATTCCCAGCGTACACTAAAAAGACCAAGACCTTTATATTTACGATGTGTATATACCATAGAATCGGGTGTGTCAGTTGGTAGGTGCAAAATTTCTTTAAGAGTGCTTTTAATAATTTTATCAGCGTTATCTGAAAAAGTATTTGGTATTGTTTTCAAGGGCATTGTCTGAAATGTGTAGATTAATGATGGGAAAATTGAGGAATTTAATATACAAAACTTTTGATCAGGATGTAATAAAGGCGACGAAATGAGCAAATCTAATCTGGTTTTCAGGTCGTTTAAAACGGTTTGGGAATCGAATATACAGACATCAGAAAAATTAACACCCAAGTAGCGTAGACTAAATTAATTATACGTGCAACTAAGCTGTATTTATTGGTAGAAATAATGAACAAAAATGTATTTTGCACAGATATAATGAACAGAAAATTGAAGGTTACTAATATTTTGTGAACATTCCCTTACTGATTTTGTCAGGGATGCTGGAAACCAAAATTTGACACTTTTTAATATCAGCATCATTTAGCCAGACATCAGACAGTCTCTCTTATATCGAATTATGCACTCTTCATCCCCCTGTTATTTATTCGCTCGATTTCATACTCTCTCTCGCTATCATAATATTAATACTCGATCACAACGCGATAACACGCTAGAAATTCCACTTCACGCATCGTCTCTGTATTCCTCATCCTTCACTGTTGCTACCTCTCGTCACTGGAACTCTCTGCCGCCTGAAGTCAAGGGCTGCCGAACATTGAATTCTTTCAAATCCAAGTTAGAAAATTATCTTATGACGAGTTGCCAAACTAACTTACTATTATGACAAGTGTTGTATTGCATGTTTCCACGTATTCACATTTTTTTATGTTCTAATGATATTCAACTTATTTTATATTTTTGTTTTCATATTTTCCGATAATGTTATATCTCTAATGTGATAAGTTGAGCTATATATAATCTTAATTTTCCTTATTGTGTGTACTTAGAAATATTGTACTCACTGTATACTTTGTACTGCACTATTTTATTACTACTATTAGTATTATTATTATTATTACTATTCTTATTATTATTATTATTATTATTATTATTATTATTATGAATAATTGTCTTTTTTTGTATGCCTCATTTATTTTGACCTGCTTTTCACATATTATTATGCTTTTTTCTTTCTTTCTGTATGTTATATATTATGTCTGATTTCTTCTTATTTGTTGTTTATTTTTTATTATTATTATTATTATCTTATTCAGTTTTGTGTGTAAAATTGTAGTGTAATTTGTAAATTTGTAGTGTTTTTGTAACGCAGTCTTTACTCCTGGTTGAGTGTTAGAGAAGGCCGTATGGCCTTAACTCTGCCAGGTTAAATAAATCATTATTATTATTATTATTATTATTATTATTATTATTATTATTATTATTAAATGAGTCCATGTTTTGTTGTAAGCCTCCTTTTGCTCACTTTCTTCTTCAGTATAGATCACAGATTTTCAATTTCGTTCATGTCCGGTCTTATTGCAGGCCATGGGAGATTATCTTCTGAAGTATATAATTAAAACTCCAATAGTACCAACATAGCCAGAAAAAATATACTTAACCATTGGAAAAATATACCAGAAGGTGTAAATAATCATATATTTACAACAATAGAGACTCTGTGAATTATACTGATAGTTGATATAACGAATTATATTATGTTGCCAAGAATACGTTTTAGTCAGATAATTTGTACACGTCTGTACGTCGTTAAATGAACTGCTGCCATTGCTACTGCTGCTGCTACTACTGTTGTCACGCCAGGAGAAGGCGACTGAAGTACTTAGACGGGGCGGAGGGGAAACAGTCGCGCATGCGCACCGCGCTGTTCACTGCAATATTCCTGTTTCACAAACATCTACTGCACGTGTCTATGAATCTTTGCGACTTTGTGAAAATAATAGTGGGGTTTTTACTGTAGTGTTTTATTAGTTTCAACAAGACAATTGTTTTCAGTATACCACAAATCTTGTATTGCTTTAGTTATCCTTTGCGTTGCGTGTTAATAGTGTTGATAATAACACGGTTAATAGAATTTATGTTATTGTATACTGTTATTTAGGTTTATAGCAGTTTTTTGTTTATTGTAAATATGTCGACAAAGATGAACAAGGATTGACAATCTATAGCGAAGAAAGGAATATTATTAGAAGTGCGAAATAATTCTGTGATGAAGAACCTTTGCATTCCTCTTACGAAACCTATAGCAAAGGTAGAAAAGTACTCTAATCTATCCACAAGAACAATACAGCGTATAAGGAATGAAATGAAAGACTGCACAGAAGAAAGTGCGTTGTCAACACCTGAGGGAGAAAAAAAATGTAAACGTCCAGACTACCGAAACGCAAATGTAGATGACTTCGACGGGAGATTGACAAAAAAGATATAATTGAGAATTCTTATTTGAAAAAGAAAGAGGGCCACCGGCGTAGCTCAGGAGATAGCGCGTTTGCCTGCTGATCTGCAGTTGTGCTCGGGAGTGAGTTCGATTCCCGTTTGCGCTGACTACCTGGTTGGGTTTTTTCCGAGGTTTTCCCAAGCGGAAGGCGAATGTCAGGTAATCTATGGCGAATCCTTGGTTTCATTTCGCCAAATACTATCTCTCCATCATCAATTCAATCGACACTGAAGAAGCTAGTAGTTATTACAGTGTCGTTAAATAACAAGTAAAAAAATAGTACCAAGCTGCAACAAACGTCTACCCTTTTACAAGAGAAAATTGATTTGAAATGAAAGACAACATTAAGACGAATACTGAAGAAAAGGGATTTCAGGTGGAAGAAGTGTGCAGCAAAAAAATCGGGGAAAACACTGAAAATTAGAATACGTGAAGATATCTACAACAAATAAGAAAGCTTAGGAAAGTGGAAAAACCGATTTTGTATCTGGACGAAATGCGGATAGATAGGCCTACCAATTTAACGTTTTCCAAGTTCTGGCATGATAAAAATGGTACGGGAGTTTTGACTACGTAAATGTGTCCAGAACACTCATTGTTGTCCAGCAGGATGGGGGCGGTGGGGCTGATGGCTTTGTTGAGAGATTCGAATTGATATACACGGCTAGAACATAAACAGACGATTATCATGGACAGATCATACTCCAGAAATTTTGAAAAATGTGATAATGATAGTCATAGCGACAGCACCGAAGATGCGGAATCTTTTATGTCTGACTCCGTTCCCGTGTAGCCAAGTAAGTGGACGAAGTTTTCAGGTCAGAGTGTAGCGTGAAGTTCCCCCGTCCCGCCTATCTACTCCCCGCACCAACTCGTAGCGCGAAGACAGTAGTACTACTACTACTACTACTACTACTACTACTACTACTACTACTAATACTACTACTACTACTATTACTACCCTTGCTGATGCTACTATTACTGCTACTACTGCTACTATCGTTGCTGCTGCTGCCGCCAGTGGTACTACAATTGCTACTACTATTACTACAAATATTACTCCTACTACTGCTACCTTTGCTGCTGCTACTACTACTGCTATCTTTGCTGCTGCTGTCTCTGGTAGTACTGCTGCTGCTACTGTTACTACTAATATTACTGCTGCTACTGCTACTACTGTTACCTTTGCTGCTGCTACTATTACTGCTATTACCACTACCGGCTCCCAGGTAAGTTGGTTGAGCAATTAGCTTCGGGCTGCAAAGTTCCGGTTAAATTCCAAGTGATGACAGAATTTCCTCCTCAAAACTCCTGAGACGGTCATAAGTGTACTCAGTGTCCTATAAGCGTTGTGTTCATTTAGGTCAGCTCCATGAAATTTGCTTCTGTCAGCGTTTTGACGATTTCCGGTGGTTCAAGGAGATGTCTTGTTCAGTAAGATGCAGGCAATAGAAAATATCTTGAAGGTTGGCTTCCTCCTGGTTGCAGTTCGTGCTTGTGAGGAAGGGTTACCTTCAATTGATAATAATTTTCATAGATTTTACGTGGCCAGTTTTTAATCTGGTTAGTGCAGTTAGACATTTTCTTTATAGTAGAAATAATGTGGCCTCTCAGCTACTGTTATGGTTACAGAATAGCGTTTGTTCCTGTGTTGGGAACGGCAAGTGATCCCATGGGGCGGTCTAATAGCAGCAAATTCGAACTTTCACCGAAGAGCGCCGGAAGTAGCAATATTAAAAGAGTAGCACCCATCCACCCACTTCCACCTTATTACAGTTTGAGTTCATGAGAGCATAGAGTTGCTCCTTAAAATGCCCATGCACCTTCACTGCACCTAAAATGGGATACCTTTGATGCGGAGTACTATATAGCTTAAAATAAATTAGACTGAAAATATATGTATGTGAATGCATATATGTACTGTAATGATTCCGATGGAAATTTATAGATTTACCGGTATTTCTTCACAGAGATTTTATGAATGCTGTTTCTTCTGTGTTTGTCTTGGTCTGTTTCGAGCAATATCTGAGAAGTGTAATGAGATTTTATAAAAAAAATTGCTAAACTGATAGCAGAACAAATCACTGTGCACATTCCCCGACAATAGGAAATATTATGAAATAAAGTTCTGCTGGTTGTTCAGAATTCGGAAAATCTGTAATTACTATTTCTTTGATCTAAAGTACAGAGTGGGGCATGGGAACCAAGTGTTTTTTGAATGGCTTGTACTCGGTCATTATGATAGGGAGAGACGTGCGGCATGTGACATTCCATTCCGTGGCTCATAACATTTCACCTGCAGTCGGCATCATGGAGCAGTGGACGCATGTTTGTTTATGATTGTTTTGTTAGAAATGGCGAGTCGGTGACCGCGATACGGCGTGATTTTGCTACAGATTCAATATTAATAGCAATGATTCTGTTCCCGTGCGTGACACAATCTTATGTTGGGTTAAAAAATCTTAAAAAAAGGCGCAATACTGAAGAATATATCGCCCGGCCCCCAACACAGAGTCCGTACTCCAGAAAATGTTCAGCCAGGTAAGCGATACTGCACAGCCCAGGCCGCTGTGCTCGAAGACATTCAGCTGCTCTTGGAATCAGCAATCGTACGGTAACATAGATTTTGCATGGCGATTTACATTTACACCCATACAAGATGGGTGGTTTCAGCAAGATGGGGCCACGGCGCATATCTCCAGAGCGTGAATGGCAGTTCTTTGCCTCCTGTTTTCCAATCGTCTTATTTCGAGATTTGGTGATGTTCCATGACTCCCTCGGTCCCCTGACCTGTCCACGTGATTTTTTTCTATGGGGTATCTAAAGGCACGCGTTTACGAGGATAAGCCCCGAATATTAGATGAATTAAAGGACACAGTACGTCAGCACATCACCCAAATCAACAGAGATCCCCTGGAAAGAATAGAGGTGAATTTTCGTCAGCGCCTTAAACAATGCGTCAACACAGACGACATCACATGCCAGATGTAATTTTCATCTCATAATTGAAATGGTATGTTCTCACAAACGTTGTTCTACGAATAAAATGTGTTGAAAACAAAAACTAACTGTTTTATGATTATTTTAGAAACACTTAGTTCTTATGCCCCACCCTATATATTATAAACATAAGAAGTTGAATTTTAGCAAATTTTTTTTACCACCGCTACAGATATGTCTTTAACCCTTAAACTGGTAAAACTTCATATCTCACACGAAAATGATGAACATTTCACGAAATATTAACACAGATTTTCATAATTTCCAAAATTTCAACCTAAATTGAAAATTTCACGACATATTAAGCCACACCTTCATATTTTCAAGAAATATTAACCTAAACTTGCCAAGTTAAGGAAAACTAAACCATCGATGAAACGTAATAAATTAATTAAATGTCTTGGTTGTCGCAATGCAATATACAATAAAGTGAACGTAACACTTCTTGACAACAATTTCTGCATTAGTAAATTATTAATCAGTTGCTTTTAGGAAATTGACTTCTCAATTTAATAATGTACAAAGTATTAGTATTACGAAAAGCGGATTTACACACTAGTTTATCAAACTGTGTCGGACTGTAAAGAAAACAACTATCGCAATGTCTGTATTTTATACGTTGTACAATCTATATATATATATAATTTGAACTGGTAATGGAAATTACGGGAAAACGGCTGAACGGATTTTAATGAGTGACCCCTCATTTTCATGCCTGGCATCCAAAGTTTTTCGGAAAAGTAGTAGTTTTCAGTGAAATGTCAATTTTCCTACATAATTTTCCTATTTTCCAAAATCCATCTGTTGTCAGTTTTGAGAAATAATTTTATTGAATCACGGCCGACTTGATTGAATTTCAGAACAAAACACACACTACAATAAACAATAGGCTATTACACGAAGGCCATGACCTGCAGGATTGTCGACATATTTAGAGCTCAATTCAATTTGTTATTAAAAACTGATTCTATAGTGTATAATTTTCTGAGTACAGCTGTGTATTGGATATTCAAATCTACAAAACTTGAGGTGGTTTGATGACATTATTACCATTAGAAATTAAATATTATTATAGTTAATATCATGATGTGACAATTTTTCATTAATTATACATATTAATGCTATATTGATGATATGAAAGTGAAACGTTTTGAGGTTATGTAAGTAAATGTAGAGAATATCTTAATTTAGATCTTCATTTCTATAATTTACTGAGTGACTGCTATATATAACTACAAAACTTAGTAAGATAATAATATTGTTATTTAAAATCAAATATTTTTATACTTATTAAACCAGTGGGGTTGGGTCTTTTTCATATACTTAATAGCGGTGTAATGTAGATATTGATATGTGTCATTGTCTTCAGTATTGGCTCGAGAGAGCGCAAAAATTACAGTTCCTAAGGAAAGATAAAAAGGTATTACTTACTGATAAAATAAGAGGCCTAAAAATTTTGTAGTCTCCAGATAATTTCAGCAAGATCTCTTAGTAGGATAAAATGATTTTAGCTCTACATTTCAAGTTCTACATGCAGCAGCTATACGAAAATGCTATTGTTCGAAAGCTTAGCAAACCTGACATTTTTTTAACTTTTGCCTACAATCCACAATGACCTGAAATAGCTACTGCCATCGTCCTGACATTGATACTTGCGTTTTCGCGTTGAAACTCAAAAACTGAAGTTGGATAGGTTCAAGAAAAAGTATTTGGCCTAAAAAAAATCCATTCAGAGGGATTATGTTTCATTATTATGGAAGCAAATAACTATAAAAAAGACAAGTATTCTTCATTGAAAATAAATCTGAAAAATTGTTATTTGAACGTCTAACGAACTTAGTTTGCAGCAGCATTTGCTGCGCAAGCCACTAGTATTATAATATTGTGAAATTTTGATTAAATTTAATTTTTCTACCATTTTTATCTATTCTATTAAAATTATACCGTTTAGCCTATTAACATGCTGTATCCCATAGGATACTTTGTGAATTTAAGGGTTAAAGAAGAATCAGTTGTCATGATATTTATGTCAATGGACAAGGGGCAAAATTTATCCCTACGTAATTTTGACAATGATAGCACAATAGTTGAGGTAGAGTACCGAATTATAGTATCGATTTGTGATTACAACGTTGAATGTCCATACTAATTACTTGTATTAATGTGTAATGGCGACAGCGTTTAGCTAAATGTGTCGCATGTAACTGCCAATTACCTCTAGCAATAATAATACTAATGATCGTTTACCTCCTGCCTTGCTATTTCTGTACTTTCTCCACACAGGGAAATATATTTCCATGAAGGTAAATTTGTAACAGATGTCACTTCATTTTATCGATATATCTGCGCTTAATACTTGAGAATAAAATAATTTCTTTCAAACATGTTCACATATTGTCGTGCACTGTACTTTTGGGAACTTCCAGGTTCTTAGTCTCCTTGAGTTAACTTATATATTTTACTGATTTATACTTTGTCAAAACAGTGAACTTAGATCTGTTTCTTCTGTTCTTCCTCTATACATTGCACTTTTCTTGTCTTTCTTCGGTAATTGGGTAGGCCCCATTCATGTCATTAGATTATAGTTGTAAACGGAAAGAAATTATACAATTTAAATGCGCAATTGTCCTGCGTCAATAATAGCGAAATGGTACGTAGCTAATTGGAGAGAAAACTTAGAAGATTCGTCATGAAATTACATGATATTCACCTTACAGTTAAAGAAATCCTTGAATTCAAACGAAAGGGAGTTTGAAACGTAATGGAGAATGTAACTTTGAAACGGCTTGCTATCGCTAAGCTAAGCCGGTGTTTGAGAATTTGATGCTTAGGAAAATATTTGGTGCTAAGAGAGATGAAGTTACAGGAGAATGGAGCAAGTTACACAAAGCAGAACTGCACACATTGTATTCTTCACCTGACATAATTATGAACATTAAATCCAGACGTTTGAGATGGGCAGGGCATGTAGCACGTATGGGCGAAACCAGAAATGCATATAGAATATTAGCTGGGAGATCGGAGGGAAAAAGACCTTTGGGGAGGCCGAGACGTAGATGGAAGGATAATATTAATATGGATTTGTGGGAGGTGGGATGTGAAGGTAGAGACTGGATTGATCTTGCTCAGGATAGGGACCGATGGCGGGCTTATATGAGGGCGGCAATGAACCTCCGGGTTCTTTGAAAGCCATGAGTAAGTATTATTACATAAATGGCATTCAAACGAAAATATGGGCCTCTATGTAATTTAAACTTTCTTTAATGATAAAAGAAATAAAATTGTAAAAAAACTAAAGAGTTTTAATTATTAGTGTGAAACAATATACGGAATAATTATTATCAAAATATTGTGAAAAGAGACACTAATGCAATTTTATTAAGTATTCGTAAGTCTTGCATTGTTGTGTGGCAGCAAACGTTGGACCTTAACAAAAAATAAAGAAAATATAACAGAAGCAGGCAAAATGGAGTTTCTTATCTGGATATACTCTTACATGATTGTTTTTCCCAGTGTTACCGTAACAGATATATTCTGTATGACCAAAAAATTAATCTTTACTTAGATTCTTCGCCCATCAGTGCATAATACTGTGGAATCCCGGCCACCAAGTCTCTCAATTGAGTGCGTTCCTTGTATAAACTTTGGCAGTTGTCTTAATATATGTCAACATACAGAGTGATTCAAAACCTCTGCGACAAACTCTGAGGGGTGGTAGATCTAAGAGTAAGATATACTTTTTGTTAAACAACCTATGTCTTTTGACGCGTCGTTTCGAAGTTACCTTTGAAAATGTTTTTACGTGGGCGTAAGTCAATGTATGCGAATGTGTTCATCCCTGTTTGCTTGTTTGTTGAGATGTTTGTAAGAGACGAGAAGGGTTGTTATTGTTTGTTTACGAATAATGTTCAATACCTTTTCCTTTCAGTTCAGTGTAATCATCAATTGAGAATGGATATCTACGCGGTTTTCCACCAATTTGCCGGGGACGAAGAGACCCATGGTCTTGTGTGGTGAGGATGATTTCTGTTTTGAAACTGTTGTTGGTACATGTGGAGAGCTCTTCTTCCGTTTCCGCGAGCCTCCCCATAACACATTACCATGTCGGTAACTCGGGAAAAGTGTACACATCCATTCTCAATTGATGATTAGACTGAACTGAAATGAAAAGGTATTGAACGTTAAACGTAAAAAACAACAACAACCCTTCTCGTCTCTTATAAACATCTCAACAAACAAACAGGGGTACACACATTCGCATACATTGATATAGGCCCGCACAAAAACATTTTCAACGGTAACTTCGAAACGACGCGTCAAAAGACATAGGTTGTTTAACAAAAACGGTTCCTTATTGTTAGATCTTTCACCTTTCAGAGTTTGTCGCAGAGGTTTTGAATCACTCTGTATATGTCGAACATAGAGCAAGGCCACAAAGGGAAAAACACTAGAGGAGAGGGGAATTCGATCCGGTGCTGTGGATTCAACTTCGGCGTAGCTCAGTGGTTAGAGCGCTTGGTACCTAGAACCAAGGACCCGGGTTCGATCCCGGCGTCGGAGCGAATTTTTCTCCTCTAATAACCATTGTTACCACAACAGATATATTCTATAGGGCCAAAAAAATAATTTTTACTTAAACCTGAAAACTGAAACGCATATATTCGTGAAAATATGAAAATCACATTCATAATAATTCCTCTATATAAGTATTATGCTAAGACAGTTAAAAGTGTACTTTCGTTTTCTATCTCCAGGCATCAAAATGTCTGTAGCTTAGCCTATATTTCAGTATCACTAAGCACAACTGTTAAGAGGCAATTGAACAGCCTGAAACTCGGTGTTAACATGAGTGTGAGTGCAGATTAGTGAAAATCGTTTGTGCCTGTGCTAGCAGGTGTTCTACTTCCGCTGTCGGTCGTTTGTCTCTTGATTTGCATAATGACTTAATACGGACATTCAAACTTGTCTAGCAAGGATCAGTGTGATTTGTTGGCAGGAAGAGTAATTTGCATAGATTTAGTCGCCAGGATAATTATTATTTTTGATTCTATTTTAGGTGTATCCATTTGTCTTCTATGCTATAGCATCATCGCCAATGTGCTAAGCTTGATACCAACACTGTCTAGCAAGGATCATTGTGATACGTTGGCCAGAAGAGTAATTTGGACAGATTTAATCGGCAGGATGATAATTACACTGACTATTACACTTTTACTACGTCATACTACTTTTGACCAATAAAACGGAACGAAAGGATGTCTTTCAATCAATCATGGCTGCTTATCGCACAATTTTATCGCGTCCCTAGCATTTGTTTAATTTTATCTGGTCCCTGGCATTTGTTTATTTGTATCACTACCCTAGCATTTGTTTAATTGCATCGGGTCCCTGGCATTTGTTTATTTTTATCACTACCCTAGCATTTGTTTCTTTGTTTGCCATCATTACAAGTTGCACTGGTCTGGACGTCAAAAAACAGAAAATTACAAACCACTCCAGTCGATGCACAGCACTTTCAAATATGACTCGCATTGGCATTCAAGAACAAGTATTAATAAAGATCACTGGTCATATATGAAGAGCACCATTCGGAAATCCTGAATAAGTTGAGGGATACACCATGTACATCAACGAGTTCACTTCTTTTACGCACACGTCCAATATAACATCAACTGAACCACCAACCACTAAAACATTCAAATTTGAAAATTATACTTTCAATAATTGTTTCTTTTAAAATTATTCATGTTTATTTTTTATTTCATCATCGTTAATTAAAACGTTTCTTGTTTATTTCATCATCCCTAATTAAAACTTTTCTAAAACTTGTTTATATTATTTAGGTTATGTTTGTTATAGCTTCTGCTATATGATATTATGGATAGTCACGTATTAGAGATTGTTTAATACTAAGATTTATTGAAAATCATCTGTCAAGTGACGTTGATTACTGGGATCCGGATGATTGAAGTGGAATGCAAATATTTTAATAAAAATGAAACTGAATCAATAAAGCCTTCGTGACTAGTAACCGTCCACAAAGTTCAATGAAGATTCCATAGTTGGCACAACTGATAACAAGAAAACATAATCATAAAACACTACTGTCATCTAGCATAACGTTGAGATGGTACAATAATACATTTGAAGACAGTTGTATTTTCGTAAGCCAATTAATATTTTATTGTATTGGAATGCTTTGTTACTTCTAATCTTTATATTTTCTTCTAATCGTGTAATAGTCAACATAGAAGTAACGAAGTACTCCAATACAATAAAATATTAATTGACTTACGAAAATACAAAACTGTTTTCAAATTTGTACCATCTCAACATTATAAATATTACGCTAGTAGATGGCAGTAGTGTGATATGATTAGCTATTTTCTTATCAGTTGTGCCAACTGTCGAATCTTCATTGAACTCTGTGGACGGTTACTGGTCAAGAAGGCTTTGTTGATTCAGTTTCATTTTTATTAAGACAGTTGCATACCACTTCAATTATCCCGATTCTAGTAATCAACGTCATTTGACAGATGATTTTCAATAAATCTTAGTATTAAACAATCTTTGATACGTGACTATTCATAATATCATATAGCAGAAGCTATAACATAACCTAAATAATATAAACGAGTGTTAGAAAAGTTTTAATTAGGGATGATGAAATAAACAAGAAACGTTTTAATTAACGATGATGAAATAAAAAGTAAACATGAATCATTTTAAAAGAAACAATTATTGAAAGTAGGTACAATTTTCAAATTTGAATGTTTTAGTGGTTGGTGGTTCAGTTGATGTTATATTTGACATGTCCGTAAAATAAGTGAACTCGTTGATGTACATGGTGTATCCCTCAACTTATTCAGGATTTCCGAATGGTGCTCTTCATTTATTTGTAAATAGGGTTTCAGGGAAGATGTATAGCTATGACTAGTGATCTTTATTAATGCTTGTTCTTGAATGCCAATGCGAGTCATATTTGAAACTGCTGTGCATCGACTGGAGTGGTTTGTAATTATCTGTTTTTGACGTCCAGACCAGTGGAGTTTGAAATGTTGGCAAACAAAGAAACAAATGCTAGGGTAGTGATAAAAATAAACAAATGCTAGGGACGCGATAAAATTGTGTGATAAGCAGCCATGATTGGTTGAAACACGTCCTTTCGTACCGTTTTATTGGTCAAAAGTAGTGTGACGTAGTAAACGTGTAATAGTCAATTAAATCCCACTGGAGTTTTGATTTTCTCTAGATAAATCAAAACC
The DNA here is from genome assembly GCF_040183065.1 of Periplaneta americana. Lineage (NCBI taxonomy): Eukaryota > Metazoa > Arthropoda > Insecta > Blattodea > Blattidae > Periplaneta > Periplaneta americana. Next base: position 171,584,941 of record NC_091121.1, on the reverse strand, counting down.
TCTAGTGAGATTAGTGTTGATAAACAATGAAATACTCCTTTAAATAAAACTAAGTGATATTTATGTATTGAGATGTGCTGATAACGAATATGGTATCCGTTTTGCTGTATCACCTAAATCTTTTGCAAAACTCCCTCATTTTATGTTTTTATGCTTTCCGGTCTCCGCATCCGGCTTACCATTTGGTTCCAAACAGATGGGTAAGAAGTATTTACCAATCTTGTATAACTTATTTATGAATGGCACTTAATATTTAGTTAAGGGAATATCTGTGCAGTAGATTAATGTCTTGTTTCTCTGTTAAAATTATTCTTTTGTGAATTGCCTTCTTACCAATGCGCTAACTTTCTTTCTGATCGCTTCGCGGGTACCCGTATTTTATATTTACGTTCCTGAAATTGTGAATCTAAGTGTGTATTATGAAGTGAAGGGTAAGGTATATTTTAACAAAACGATAATAGCATTCATCACAATTGGTTTTTTAATTATAATATTGTAACTCAATTATTAAGTTCTCCATGTCACGCAAAAGTGTGAATAATCCAAACTTGTTTTGTTATGATTTCGGTGAATTTACAGAGAAATTCCTGGAGAGACGAGTGTTTAAAAATCACCCTTTAGTTCAGAAAGACAAGATTCTATTACCAACGTTGCACATAAAATTAGGGTTGAAGAAAAATTTTGTCGAGGCTTTGGATAAATATGGTTCGGGTTTTGGATAGTTTAGGGAAAACATTTCTTATACTCAGAGATAGCAATTAATATTAGAGGAGAAAAATTCGATTCGGCGCCGGGGATCGAACCCGGGTCCTTAGTTCTACGTACCAAGCGCTCTGACCACTGAGCTACGCCGAATTCAATCCACAGCACCGGATCGAATTCCCGTCCTTCAATGTTTCCCTTTATGGCCTGAATCCATGTTAGGCATATATGTTGACGTATATGTCTAGTGTCAACATTGAAGGAGGAGAATTCGATCCGGTGCTGTGGATTGAATTCGGCGTAGCTCAGTGGTCAGAGCGCTTGGTACGTTGAACCAATGAACCGGGTTCGATCCCCGGCGCCGGAGCGAATTTTTCTCCTCAAATATTAATTGTCTATATTACAGATATTATTCTGTGTGACAAATTTAATAAATTATTAATATTCACTGATAGCAAGTTAAAAGAAGGTATATTTATTGGGCCACAAATCCGTGGGATCATTCATGATGACAACTTTGTGGAATTGCGAACAAAAAAGAGAAATGTGCATGGTTAGCATTCAGACAAGTATGCTCTAATTTTCTTTGAAATGTGAAGGCTGATAACTACAAGGAACGTATTAGGAACTTGTTGAAGTCCTATCACCGTATTAAGTGCAGTATGTCCTTGAAAATTCACTTTTTACACTCGCATTTAGACTTCCCCCCCTCCCCCAACAAGGTCGTTGAGCTTATTTGCGAAGTGAAGTTCCGAGGTTGATTTAACCTCTGATAGTCAATGTAATATGAGGCTGATTATGATTTTTTAACTTCGTTCAATATTTATCCTTAAAGAGCATAAAATGTACTTCTACAATAGCAGTTTTAAACATTTTCATGCTGAGGGTTTGATACTGTTTAAATTCTGTATCAAATTACCCCGATTCTTTTTTACTGTATCATATTAACTATATTATTGTTTCATTTATAATGTCCGCTACTACGATCACATTTCGCCTTCTTTCGATAAATTATTGTGGCTCAGGTTAAATGAGAGGAGAAAGTTACATTCCTTTTCTCTCTTGTACCGAATTTTGCACACCTCTACTCCCTCTTATTATCTGTCCTATTTCACAGTCTTTCTCGGTATCATAACTGAAATACTTGGTCACAATATGATAACACGCTAGAAATACCACTGCACACATCATCTCTTTATTCTTCATCTTTCACTGTTACTACTTCTCGTCACTGGAATTCTCTGCCGCCTGAAGTCAAGGGCTGCCGAACTTTAATTTCCTTTAACTGTAAATTAGAAGAATATCTTATGATGAGTTGCTAGACCTAACGCGTTGCAAATATTTAATGGAATGTGTTCCACTGTATTTATTTTAATTTTTATTTTGTGTTTCTTATTTTTATTATCTAAATCGTGTTTATTTATCACTTAACGCCAATATGTATCCCACTGTGTTGTTCTTTTTTATTATTAATCTATTTTTTGTGTACATTTTATTCAATTGTCGCTTTCTGGTTTAATTATGTAAATCCTACTTAATTGTAATCTAATACTAATGTGTTTATTTTTATTTTTACTGTGTACATCTTTTTTTATTGAATTATCGGCTTCTGTTTTTATGTGATTCGTATTTGATTCTAACAACATTAATATGTATTCCACTATGTTTATTTTTATTTTATGAGGTAAATTTTTATGTGACTGCATCCTTTTGATCTCATTATGTACCTAAATTGTATCAGTATGTAATTACTTAATTCCGATCCAGTTTTATGTTCAACTGTGTAAGCAAGTTTTAATCCTGGTTGAGTGTAAGAGAAGGCCTTACGGCCTTAACTCTGCCAGGTTAAATAAAGCCATTATTATTATATATTATTATTATTATTATTATTATTATTATTATTATTATTATCCCTACTTGGCCTTACGTATGTTATTGGCTCTGTATACCTCAATGACATGAAGACAATCTCTTGGACGTACTGTATGGCTTCTTTCTCTTTTTTCTTCCTTCTTCTTTCATTGTTTCTGTTTTCCTTTCTGTCTTCGTTTCTTACTTATTTACTCTGGCACATGGTGAAACTTCCGTTACTTAAAAGCAATGCAGGACGCTACGCTGACACCGGACAAACATCCGTCTTCTAGACGAGATTAAACCTACCCTGGCTTCCGAAGTGTTAAAGCTTCCCCACAGCCCCTATATACCTCACTACCGGCACTTCATTTGTTCTGTAGTCTAAATTTTATGCCACAGCAAATCTAATTTTACAAGGCACTTAAAATATCTAACTTATTGAACAAGGTAATAATTTAAGACTTTGATCCCAAAACGCGTTAAGTCCGTTTTTATGAAAGGACTGGGCTAGTTCTTTTATCCACGAACTGGACGAGTTTTCTAGTGACATGCAAAAATACACAAAATTTAAGACAAGAGTTGGCGTTGTTTTTGGAAGAAAACAAAGTTAAAATATAATGATAGACATTTCATTTTCATTTTATTGGGTTATTTTACGACACTGTATCAACATCTCAGATTATTTAGCGTCTGAATGAAATGAAGGTGATAATGCCGGTGAAATGAGTCCGGGGTCCAGCACCGAAAGTTACCCAGCATTTGCTCGTATTGGGCTGAGAGAAAAACCCGGAAAAGACCTCAACCAGGTAACTTGCCCCGACCAGGTTCGAACCCGGACCATCTAGTTTCGCGGCCAGACGCGCTGACCACTACTCCACAGGTGTGGACAATGATAGACATCTCAAACGTTATCATATATATATATATATGTCTAAATCTTAAAAATGCCAAATAGACTGATCGAATTTTGGGATCACAACCTTCAATTCTATTAATAATCTTACAAGGTATTTTGAAGATAATTTCCATGCGGTTACGTAGCTGTCGTACAAAATTTTGTACAAAATTCTTTTGAGAAGACTAACTTCATATGTAGATGAAATTATTGGGGATCATCAGTGTGGTGACCAGATATTTTGTATTCGACAGATATTGGAGAAAATATGGTACAGTACAGCAGATATTTGTAGATTTCAAAAAGTCATATGTCTCGGTTAAGGGAGAAGTTTTATATAATTTTCTTATTCATTTTGATATTACCAAGAAACAAGTTGGATTAATTAAAATGTGTCTCAGTGAAACGTCAGCAGAGTCCATATAGCCCAGTCTCTGTCAGACGTTTTTCCAGTTCATTGTTGGCTAAAGCAAGGAGATGCACTCTCAACTTTACCTTTTAACTTTGCTCTAGAGTATGCCACTAGGAAAGTCCAGGATAACAGAGAGGGTTTGAAATTGAATGGGTTACATCAGCTGCTTGTCTATGCTGATGACGTGAATATGTTAGGAGAAAATCCACAAACGATTAGGGAAAACACTGGAATTTTATTTGAAGCAAGTATACTCGAACCCACACTTTCTGAAGTCGAAATTGCGATAGAAAATCTGAAAAGTTATAAGTCTCCAGGTATCGATCAAATCCTAGCAGAATTAATACAAGAGAGTGGAAGCGCATTATCTAACGAAATTTATAAGCTTGTACTTCCTATTTGGGAAAAGGAAATTGTACCAGAACAATGGAAGAAGGCCATAATCGAACCTATATTTAAGAAGGGGGACAAGGCTAACTGTAGTAACTTTCGAGGAATATCACTTTTGTTGACGTCGTACAACATTTTTTCCAATATTCTTTTGAGAAGACTAACTCCATATGTTGATGAAATTATTGGGGATCATCAGTGTGGTTTTAGGCGTAATAGATCGACTATTGACCAGATATTTTGTATTCGACAGGTATTGGAGAAAATATGGGAGTACAAGGGTACAGCACATCAGATATTTATAGATTTCAAAAAGGCATATGTCCCGGTTAAGAGAGAAGTTTTATATGATATTCTTATTGAATTTGGCATTCCCAAGAAACTAGTTCGATTAATTAAAATGTGTCTCAGTGAAACGTACGGCAGAGTTCGTATAGGTCAGTTTCTGTCAGATGCGTTTCCAATTCACTGTGGACTAAAGCAAGGAGATGCACTATCACCTTTACTTTTTAACTTTGCTCTAGAGTATGCCATTAGGAAAGTCCAGGATAACAGAGAGAGTTTGGAATTGAACGGGTTACATCAGCTGCTTGGATATGCGGATGATGTGAATATGTTAGGAGAAAATCCACAAACTATTAGGGAAAACACGGGAATTTTACTGGAAGCAAGTAAAGAGATAGGTTTGGAAGTAAATCCTGAAAAGACAAAGTATATGATTATTTCTCGTGACAAGAATATTGTACGAAATGTAAATATAAAAATTGGAAATTTATCTTTTGAAAAGGTGGTGAAGTTCAAATATTTGGGAGCAACAGTAACAAATATAAATGATGCTCGGGAGTAAATTAAACACAGAATAAATATAGGTAATGCCTGTTATTATTCGGTTCAGAAGCTTTTATCATCCAGTCTGCTGTCAAAAAATCTGAAAGTTAGACTTTATAAAACAGTTATATTACTGGTTGTTCTTTATGGTTGTGAAACTTGGACTCTCACTTTAAGAGAGGAACAGAGGTTAAGGGTGTTTGAGAATAAGATGCTTAGGAAAATATTTGGGGCTAAGAAGGATGAAGTTACAGGAGAATGGAGAAAGTTACACAACACAGAACTGCACGCATTGTATTCTTCATCTTACATAGTTAGGAACATTACATCCAGACGTTTGAGATGGGCAGGGCATGTAGCACATATGGGCGAATCCAGAAATGCATATAGAGTGTTAATTGGGATGCCGGAGGGAAAAAGACCTTTAGGGAGGCCGAGAGGTAGATGGGAAAATAATATAAAAATGGATTTGAGGGAGGTGGGATATGATGATAGATAATGGATTAATCTTGCTCAGGATAGGGACCAATGGCGGGCTTATGTGAGGGCGGCAATGAACCTCCGGGTTCCTTAAAAGGCAGCAAGTAAGTAAAGAAATAGGTTTGGAGTAAACCCCTAGTGGAATAATGTACGAAATAAAAATATAAAAATTTGAAATTTATCTATTGGAGAGAATACATCATACAAGAAATCTAATGACATTTTCTGACTACACAAATGGAGTAACAATTGAAGAAAATTTACTTTTCCTAATGAAAAAAAAAGTGTTAGCTTGAAATAGGCCTACAATTGATTGGACAGTTCGGTACATTTATCTTCATAACTAATATTATACAGGGACATCATTTTATTTTTACTAACATTTTTAATATTAACCTGGCTATACCTTTAGAGAACCGGAAACACCGTTCGCTACCTTCTTCCACGACTGGAGTTCGATGATACCGGCGTAAAACACAAACAAATAACTTTACTAGGTATAGGAGGGAAGAAAAATACTTCATCCATTTACGTAAACTAGGAAATACCGCGATTTTGAGTTCGATAATTTGCATTAGGTTTTTGTTTAATCAAAATGCAGTACTGTATTAAGAATAAGTGTTTTTACTCACGAACTAAGCTATTCATGCGAACGTATTCATTATGGAGTGTATATTATACTGTCTACAGCACATTAGCGTACAATATAGAGAATGAAGTTAAATTGAAAAATAATCATAATATGGATATTTAAACACATTTTTGAAAATGGTGGCCGTTCATTTCGATACACGCTTCAGTTCTTTTGTGCATATTATCGCACTATAGATTATTGCATCTAATTCCAATTGCCAGTTTCGTCCTTCGCACTAGTAACTCATATTGAAATAAGTTTGTACCTAGTCTATAAAAGAGTACCTTACGTACTGTAAATTCAATCTTCATTTCTGCCCGACCCGCACAGATAAAATTACTCAGACATGCTATCTACTGTCCGTCCAAGTGGTTATGCCGCAGGATCGTAGAAAGGGGGGAAATCACGTGACAGTTAATTACTTTACGAGGCCCTATTATTTAAGTTATTTTAAACAGTTATATAATAATACGTAAACGTCCAATTCCTAACAGAAATTAATGATTTCAGAAAATAGCTAAGACAGCCCTGCTTTTACAGAGGGGCGAGCAGAAGCAGGTGGGAGAAATAGGGATGCGACGTAGGTAAACGGACGACAGTACCTGTGCGAAAATATGATTCAATATTGAAAGCTCTTCCGTCACTGTAAAGCGCGAACATATTTCTGGAACGTACTATACTCAATAACTCAGTGCTGTTTACTATATACGGCTTTGATTCTGTCTGGAGAACAGTTGAAACTTCATTAGTAGAAGGGGTGGGAGTGAAGTACATTCAAAAACTCAGGTACAATAAAAATTGAAGTAAAAATAAAATGATGTCCCTGTATAAATCAACTAATGGACACCGGTAACAACAAAGAAAGTAAGTGTAATGCATAGATTAAATCTGACATGTAAACAAATGCAAGAATAAAATAAATTACAATTACTTATAAAATAAAAGAGCAAATAAGTACAGACTTAAAGCTGGTTCACAATAAAACGGAAACGGAAACGGCAACCAGAACGGAAATATTGTTAAAATAAATGTATTTAAATATGAACATTGACAATTAACTATTATAAATGCTCACATTTAAATGCTTGCTTACTTACTTACTGGTTTTCAAGGAACCCGGAGGTTCATTGCCGCCCTCACATAAGCCCGCCATTGGTCCCTATCCTGAGCAAGATTAATCCAGTCTCTATCATCATATGCCACCTCCCTCAAATCCATTTTAATATTATCTTCCCATCTACATCTCGGCATCCCCAAAGGTCTTTTCCCCTCTGGCCTCCCAACTAACACTCTATATGCATTTCTGGATTCACCCATACGTGCTACATGCCCTGCCCATCTCAAACGTCTTGATTTAATGTTCCTAACTATGTAAGATGAAGAATACAATGCGTGCAGTTCTGTGTTGTGTAACTTTCTCCATTCTCCTGTAACTTCATCCCTCTTAGCCCCAAATATTTTCCTAAGCATCTTATTCTCAAACACCCTTAACCTCTGTTCCTCTCTTAAAGTGAGAGTCCAAGTTTCACAACCATAAAGAACAACCGGTAATATAACTGTTTTATAAATTCTAACTTTCAGATTTTTTGACAGCAGACTAGATGACTAAAGCTTCTCAACCGAATAATAACAGGCATATCCCGTATTTATTCTGCGTTTAAGTTCCTCCCGAGAGTAATTTATATTTGTTACTGTTGCTCCAAGATATTTGAATTTTTCCACCTCTTCGAAGGATAAATTTCCAACTTTTATAGTTCCATTTCGTACAATATTCTGATCACGACACATAATCATATACTTAGTCTTTTAGGGATTTACTTCCAACCCTATCGCTTTACTTGCTTCAAGTAGAATTTCCGCGTTTTCCCTAATCGTTTGAGGATTTTCTTCTAACATATTCACGTCATCCTCATAGACAAGAAGCTGATGTAGCCCGTTCAATTCTAAACCCTCTGTTGTAACCTAACCTAACCTAACCTAACCACATTTAAATGCATATATTTTTTTAATTATTTCGGTTTTCGTTCTCGTTATCGTTTCCGTACCCTCTTTATTGTGAAACAGCCTTTACTGTTATGTAACGTTCATACTTTAAACTCAAAATGCATAGGCTACCTCTAAAAGAGTAGTTGTTACTATAGTCTATGTCTTTTAATTATTCAACACAGAGTGAGGGTGAGTGACAATAATCTGAGAAATAGTTTTCGTACATCTGTACCTAATAATATTCATCCTGACTTCAAGGGATAGTAAAATCAAAACGAATGAAGAAACTAAAAGTGTAAGAACGAGAAAGGATCAGTCAAAACACGGCCCTCGCGTACAGTGACGACATTACGCCTGCTAGTTAGATAGCCGCGCACTTCATATAGCGACATGCCATCTGTGCCACAACGTCATACTGATGGCAGGAACGTTGACATCACTGATCTAGAGTATGCGAAATCCGATATAAAACATTTTACGATTATTGTTGCCTTACCAATTTTAAGAAAGGTATTGAAAGTTTAAGAATTACGGGCTTACTCAATATGTAGTTAACAGGTCCGTATATGTAACTGGGGTCTTGACAACACCCAGGGCGACTGCTTAAGGCATACATGGGCATTGTGCCACAATTGAGAGATTGTGCCTCACTGACCTTCACAGAGCTTATCGCTCTGAGTGACATCATCTTCACAGTCCCCGTTCCTCCTTCACTTAGCTCCTAGGCGTGGGCAGGTTCTAAATCAGCTTCATAAGCAATATCAGTGGTGGCATAATGGCATTATCAAAGCAGTGTGTACGCGTTAGAAAACGATTTCATGAGAAATGGGAGGAAGAGTTTTTTCTGTTTAGAAGGGGAGAACATACGATGTATGTTATGCTCGAAAATTCTATTAGGCATTAATAAATTTAATATACAACGACATTACTCCTTATGTCATAAAGAACATGCTGAATTAGAAGGTAAGACAAATTAAATGTTATTTTTCTTAATATTCCGAAGAAAATTTATGATCTTAACATTTGCATAGTATACTGAATACGACATTATACCTTAAATACGCTACATTAAAAGGTACGAGGAATTAAATGTTGTTCGTACGTATTATTTCCAAAAGAAATTTATAAAAAAAATTATCAAATATGCGTAGAAAACGAAATATGATTTTCTGAACTTATTTTAGGTCGAGAACTTGCAAATGTATTAAGTAATCCTGATAAACGCCAGAATATTCAAGAAAATAAACGTAGACAACGTGATGGAATATTATTGGCTAGTTACGCAATTTCTCGCCTGTGATTTATATCAATTCAATGATGCAGAAATAGTAAAGAGGTTTATGATTAAAGCTGCCGAATTAATTTGCCAATTTGAATAAAAGTTTTCGAGTCCCTCATGTTAACCAAGAGCTTCCTTACTAATTCGCCACTGACCGCCTTAGCGATTGCGATAAGGTGACGCAGGTCACAGCAGTTTATATTTCCCATCCTACTCTGCAATCTCCTCTCCTAGTAAACAAACTATTTCAAATCGAGTGCCTCACGTAACCGACAAGTGTGCCCATGTATGGCTTAAGGGTTTTAAAATAATTAATAAATCATAATATGTGAACTCGGACGGAACGCTACTATCACGAACAAAGAAACAAAATCCGTTCCAGTGTATGCACGTTAGTTGCCTGGGTGGTATTAGGAAGAGGATAAGTAGTTTTTCTAAATTTCTAAGGACGGATCTAATACAACTTATTGCTCTGATAAATCCAAAGAGATTGCATGTAAGTCACTATTACGTCCAGTAATGGAATATGGTGCTGCATGTTGGGATCCTTATAGATTAGAACATATTAAGACACTGGAAAAGATTCAAAAACGGGCTCTCAAGTGTTGTCGGAAAAATTCACCATTAAAATGGGACACACTCAAAGACAGGAGAACGCGAATTCGATTATGCGCACTGTTCAAAACATATAGAGGTGAGCCTGCCTGGAGAGAAATAAAAAATAGGTTGCAACCGCCAAATTACTCTTCAAGGAACGACCACTCATATAAATTGAGGGAAAGAAGACAGAGGACGGGCACTGGAAAATTTTCTTTTCTCAATCGTACTATCAGGGACTGGAATGCTTTACCTACAGACTTACTAAAGGCTTTACCAACAACCAAAAACGTATTTAAAAATAGGCTTAAGGACTTTACTAATAGACGGTAATTATACACAGTATGTAAAGGGTGTAAATGATATGTTGTTATTGAAATGTTGCAGCAGTGAAGAATTATGTTGTGTCAGTGAAGTGTGTTGTGTAAGTGAAACGTGTTCCTGTCAGTGAAGCTTTATAGTTTATAGTGGCAGTGCAAAGTATTTGAACAGTGAAATGTTTTTGAAGTGTTAGTGAAATCAGGATAGAATCAGTGAAATGTGTCGTAGTTCCAGTGCAGTGAGTGAGTTGACAGCGAAAAGAGTGTAGTGCTGAAAAGTACAGGGACATCACTTTATTTTTAGCAACATTTTTAACATTAACCTGGCTATACTCGGAAACACTGTTGCCCCCTTCCATTACAGGAGTTTGATGTTGCTAGTGCAATATGTAAACAAATCATTTTACTAGGTATAGGAGGAGAGAAAAGTAGTGTATCCATTTATGTTGTAGGGAAATACGATATTACGATTTTCAGTTTGATCATCACTTTTACGGAATTTATCAAAATACAGTAACTTTTTTTTTTTTTTCAAAAACTCAACTTTTCAGGCGGCTATGTTTATTATGTAATGTCTACTTTACTTAGCATATTAATTATTGGTGTTAACATACAATATAGGGAGTGCACTTAAATTGAGGGGGACATAAGTAAAGGGCTGTAAGTGCACTTAAGTTACTTTTGAGAAAATGGGGTTTAAAAATTTAAGCGTTCGTAAAATCGGTGAAATTTTTATTTAAATTTTAATATGTGATACGATTAAAATATCCCTTTGCCACTAAAATTTTAGATACTTTAGCTTACACTGGCTGCACTTAACTCATGTTATTACAAATGTCACTAGCATTCCTTTGCTTCTAGCCACCTCAATTCAAAATAAGCTAATCTAAATTTTTAAACAAGTTGCTGAAAATGGTTGCCGTTCATTACAATGCTGGCTTCAATTCAGTACGCATATTATTAAAAACATTTTGATGCATATTCTCTGAAATTGAATTTATCGTTTCTTGAATATATTTTTTTAGTACGATATTATTAATATAGGTTCTTTCTTCTATAGAAAACGCAATAATATTTATGAAACACACTATACACTGCAGTGTTTATTTCACTGCTTGAAGACTTCGAATGCAACAGCGGCCGTAAGTTTGTGTGTCTGACGGGAGCAAGGACATTAGTGAAGGGGTGGGAGTGAAGTACATTCAGAAATGCAGGTAGAATAAAAATGCAAGTAAAAATAAAATGATGTCCCTGTACTTGTGCAGATATGAACATATCATACTCGTGGGTTTTAGTTCGAACTTAGGTTTAAGATACAAATTAGATTTATTTTAAATGTTATTTTAAGTCATTGTGCTCCATTTAATTTAGGATATTCCTCATTATTATTATTATTATTATTATTATTATTATTATTATTATTAATTATTGTTAGTATTAATTATTGGTATTATTATTAACTCTATTTTTAATTAATAAGTTTATTATTGTCATTATTGAGTGTAATTAGTTACCACTGTCACCGGGTATATACCCATTGCAATGTGAACAAATACATACATACAAGATAAGGGGATTTATTGGAGGTGGGACATTGTGACTGCACCGCAACCTGTTCCGATCTGTTGTGCTAACTCTCAAGCTACGCGCAGTCCCAAACTCACACCGGCTGACTACAATAAGGTTCGTTGCGTACCCAGGTTTGGAGCAAGCAACCTCTCTCGTTCCTAGGGCACAAATGCAGGTATATTACTGCATACTATACTTCGGATCCCTGCACATACGTCTTATATCATACTCATGTATGAAATATGAACTTGGCTACTAGAAACAGCGCAGCAAGCTTAAATTTAATTAAATCAAGATGTAAAAATATTACTAGACAAAATGATTTTAGTAGTATCAACGAAATGCGCTCCCTAATATTTTTTAATTAATATAAAAAGATATGGGGACGGAGTACATATATAGATAATATGAAAATGATAGAAATATTTGGACTAGCCTGGTTCAGACTGGGGATTTGGAGATTAAGAAATAATAGAGGTAATACACCTCAAGGCACATGCCCATTAGGTGGACATAGGGAAGATGACATTCATATTGTTTTTGAATGTCGATATACAAAAGAAATACGGATGAAATTCATAAATGAAAAGTTCCTACAAATGAATAAAGAAATAGCTATAAGAAAACTCATGAATAATAATAATAATAATAATAATAATAATAATAATAATAATAATAATAATAATAATAATAATAACAACAACATAAAATTACAAAGACAGATATGTCTATATCTTTTTTTGGTCAAAGAATGAGAATGGAAAGAATAAATGAAATAGCTAGAATTGAATGAATTGTAACAACATTTTAAAACTAGTTGCAAATGCAAGATAAAATATATTATATTAAATAGTTAAGTTTAGAAATTATATTAAAAATTGTATATATATGTAAATTATAAGCTATGTAATGTAAGCCTTCAAGATTATATGTATGTATATGTTATCCTTTTTTTGTCTGTGAACTATAATAAATATATCATATCATGTATGAGATATGGTATAGTATACTATACTCTCAGGACTCAGAAAGATAAGGGGCAATGGAAGAACCCCGAGAAAAACCCCCAACTGCGACCTTGTCCGCCACAATATATTGTCACTATAGACTTTTCAATGAAAAATCCCAGACCTGACCGGGACTCGAATGCGGACCGCCAGCGTGCCAGGCTGGTACAAGACAAGGGACAAACACCCATTTCTGTGGAATGGAGATAATTCTTCTCCCAAGTCGGAAATCGAACCACGTACCGCTTGGTTAGGAAGCGTACTCGCTAGCGGCGGGAAACAACTGCGGGTTTTTATGCCCCTGTTATCTCTTTTCGTTAGTCTGTTTGACCTTTTCAACTTTATTCTGGAGAGATACAAGATGAAATTCTCCTAATATGAGGTTGAAACGACGCACTGCCTCCACTAACGCAACACGGAACATGACATAATGTCAGTGAGGAGAATGGGGGGTACGACACAAACTCCCAGACGGCATCGAACAAAGCGCCCCCGTGGGTGTAAAGATCATAGCTAGCAAGAGAATTAGAATGACTGCAGTAAAATTCGAATCAATAATGATGAATGAGCCATTGCAATCAAGTAAAATATTTGTCACACGTTGCCATATAATTTCGCATTATGTTTTACATTTAACTCTTTTTAGTATCTGCTGTTTATATTTTATTCCTTTGGCTACTGTTCAAATGACATGCTTCAATGAAATCATTTCTTACGCCGAAATCAAATTATGAGCATTTATTATTTGACTTGCGCGCAAAGGTTATCTTCTTTCAACCCAAAAGTACTTAAAACCTTAAAATTTGTTTGTAAGTTGTACATTTCAAGCAATATTTAACTACATTACTAGAGAAATGGATTCCTCCTATGGAGAGAAGAAAAAAATGTGTATTATAACAAGGGTTCGGAAATGCATAATTATAGAGTTACCATGTTAGTATATACCTTGATCGCTGGACTAAAATGCAAGATTTAAGCTACAATTATCATATAAATAATTATTTGCGAATTAAATTGATGGTGACATAAATACCTCTTAGCACCCGCAAATTATTTCCTGTAGTTTCAAGTTAAGTAACTGTATATGATAGGCGTGTACATGTTTCATAAAATCATTTACAGGGGAAAATACATTACTGCTAGATGAGAGGGCAAATGGCTTATAGCTGGGTACCTTGATCTAAAGTTAGCGAATTGCAAGTCGAGGAACCAATGGAGGCATGGGATGCTTACCCTGCCTGCCATTTTAAACATCATTAATTCTTTCTTCGTCCCCTTTCATTCACCTCTTGTGTGTCTTTATTCTCTTGTAAGAAGCGTGACTGGTGAAACCACACTTGGTGTTGCACTGGTTGCAGTGCAGGGCCATCTTCGTTGAGCGGGTTTGCACACCACAACCTCGCAAGATTGTGGTCCTTCACAATTGAAGGACATTCCTCCAATCTGGAGGAATGCCCTCAGCAAACCTGTGTTGGACCCAGCGGGGCATATCTGTTGGGTGGGAAGGCTTTCCCACCAGAACATACTGTGCCTAGAGTTGGGTAACACGATTCTTTTTCACAAGTCGATTCCAACGATTCAATCATACATTACGAATCGTTAGAATCTTCTCAGTCTGCGATTCCAACTATTCTTTTGAATCGTCAAGGAGTTCACGATTCTTCCTACTCTGCGATTCCAACGATTCGTCAACGAACGACTTACAGGACACTTTCCTTTGCAAACCACGCGTAGAACAAAAACGTTCTACATCTCTCGCATAGATGGCATAAGAGGCGAGACATTGGATTGTCTCTTTCTCATTGGCTGGAACCATTGAGTATGACCTCCATTAGTCTACAAAATTACCAAAGATAATGTCTATAAATGATAATTTATCAACTGAACCTTATTATGAAGTACATTTTTTGCATTGCATCTCTATTTAACTATGCAAATTTCAGGTTTGTGTTCATTATTTTCCATACTTAACAAATGCAGTACATATTTTGATTTCACTCTCGCTCGGGAGCATTCGACACGGTTCGGAAATGTCCGCTGACAGGTTACATCAAACAACTAATAGAATCGTGGGTTACGATACCATGCCGATTCCTTACTATTCTTTTGAACGACGATTCGTTGATACCACGAATCGATTCTTACGATTCTTTATTATTAGTCGTTCGAATGAACGATTCGTTCACGAATCGACCCAACTCTAACTGTGCCCCATTAGCAATCTAAAACATGGGGGCATGAGATAATTACTCTGCCTGCCATTAAAATTCACTTCGCCTAAATCCCGAAGGGTAAAAAAAAAAAAACCTTTTTTTTTATAATTTTTTTATTGAAGTATTCATCACAATAGTAACTGGCGTATCTGCTCAAAAGAGGTGAGCTTAAAAGATATATTTAAGTATGTGATAATAAAATATAAATTACTTTTATCGGTGAATTTGTTACACCGATGATAAGTAAGCACAATATGCATGAATTACACCGATATTTTGTCACACCGATAAAAATTAATAGGAAATATTGAATAGCAGTGAAATGTGAATACCATTTCTTAGAGATGTGACAAACTGTTCTTTTTAAGAAACAGTCTCGACTGTAACTGTTTCATGAACGAAGCTGTTCCAAAATAACAGTTTTATAAGAATATGTTTACAACATCAGTGACAACTGTTCCAAATATTCGAACTTCTCACCTGCTTCGGGAACATGTTTCAAAGGCTCAATTAATGGGAAAGTAGACTTCATATCGATTAGAGTTATGTTTTATTTCATTTCTGTGGTAGTATGGTAGTATATGGTTCCAAACTCTTTATTCACCCTATACAGTATTTAAATTATCTCACATTTTTGTTATTATACAGGGACAACAGTTTATTTTTACCAACATTTTTAACATTAACCTGGCTATACTCGGAAACACTGTTGCCCCCTTCCATTACAGGAGTTTGATGTTACTAGTGCAATATGTAAACAAATCATTTTACTAGGTATAGGAGGAGAGAAAATTAGTGTATCCATTTATGTTGTAGGGAAATACGATATTACGATTTTCAGTTTGATCATCACTTTTACGGAATTTATCGAAATGCAGTAGAGTAGTAACATTTTTTTTTCAAAAACTCAACTTTTCAGGCGGCTATGTTCGTTATGTAATGTCTACTTTATTTAGCATATTAATTATTGGTGTTAACATACAACATAGAGAGTGCATTTAAATTGAGGGGGTCATAAGTGAAGGACTGTAAGTGCACTTAAGTTACTTTTGTAAAATCGGTGAAATTTTTATTTAAATTTTAATGTGTGATGCGATTAAAATATCCCTTTGCCACTAAAATTTTAGATACTTTTGCTTACACTGGATGCACTTAACTCATGTTATTACAAATGTCACTAGCATTCCTTTGCTTCTAGCCACCTCAATTCAAAAAAGCTAATCTGAATTTTTAAACAAGTTGCTGAAAATGGTTGCCGTTCATTACAATGCAGGCTTCAATTCAGTACGCATATTATTAAAAACATTTTGAAGCATATTCTCTGAATTGAATTTATCGTTTCTTGAATATAATTTTTTAGTACGATATTATTAATATAGATTCTTTCTTCTATAGAAAATGCAATCATATTTATGAAACATACTATACACTGCAGTGTTTACTTCATTGCTTGAAGACTTCGAATGCAACAGCGGCCGTAAGTTTGTGTGTCTGACGGGAGCAAGGACATTAGTGAAGGGGTGAGAGTGAAGTACATTCAGAAATGCAGGTACAATAAAAATGCAAGTAAAAATAAAATGATGTCCCTGTACCTTTCCCAAAGCCTCTTTAGTACTGTACCATGTTACAAAATATCTGTAGATTCAGTAACTAATGTTTGTTTCATTGTCACAGTTATCTTTAAATAACTTGAAAACGATTAGAAATATCTCAAAACAGATTACACCATTTTTTTTTTATAAAATTTCACATGATTTTGAGTATTTACATGATCCCCTTTCCATTTAAAATTTCAAAGTTGCATTAAAATGGCGGCTTTTGAGATAGCTGAGGGCTAGAATCGAATGTGTCACTGGTAGAGCATTTGGTCTTACTAATACTGGTAACAGTAATATTAATCGAAAACCAAGCATATGGAAGATATTTATATGGTTTCAGACTTTTGATTCACTCTCTGTTTAAATTATCTCTCATTTTTATTTTTATAGGATTAATATCTGAAGTATAATACTTTTAGGATTTGTCTGATGATAATATAGGGATGTAATATAGATTCAGCATTTCTGGCACACTCTGGATAGTCTCAAACGAACTAAGTGGTAAAAGCTTCTCGGCTCTAGTCACATCTATGCAGAGTCTAAGTAAATAAAGGGAAGTTCAGAGCCCTGCCTTTCCACAAAGGTATACTCACAGTTACAGTCACACTTCTAACAAAAAAATGAACTTCACACATCAGGTTCAATTCAAAAAATGTTTGCTTAGGTAACGTATTTTGGTAATTAGATTAAATCATGTTAAAGGAAACATTTCTGTGAAGAAAACGAACGTATTTGTGTCAGCCAGGGTTTCAAAAATAGTTACTAATCCGGGAACTTGTTTTTACGGGCCGTATGGCAAATACTCGCGCACGTGTATTTATCCAGGATTTTCCTGGGTCGTTACTATGGAGACGCGTCAATCAACGGAGTGCCTGGATGAACTCAGGTCTGGTTGCTGCCAAGTGCGGGGGGAACTTTTACCTCATAAACACAGACATACTGATCAATGTGTAAAGACACGTACAGTCTCATTTAGTGGAGTGAACCTAGTTGTTTGCGACATCAACTATTTAAGATCTTTACTTACAGAATTATATTCAGGTACGTTACATTGCCAATATATAAGAGTGAACATTAAACAAGTAAATGATAAATGCATGGAATGAGGCAAAATATTTTGCATAATCATATATACAAAGATTGAGAAGAGACGGTCTATTGGACAAAGTGTCGCGATTAAATATCTTTTACTATCATAGATAAATGCCTTTCTAACTACCAAGAAATTATGTATAAAATAAACCTTCAATAATACTAAGAAAAAGAATACAAGAAAACATATCCATTGGATTTAAGACAGAAATCATATAGGAATCTACAATTGAGTCTTTAGAACAGTGATGTCAAGGCAAGCGCATTTTTCTGACCTGGACGTCGTGCGCGGGTATCAAGCGCTAAGTATGGAAAGAGGAAGGGTTGTGTATATTAATAAGCAGCCTGTTGGATTAAGAAAAGAGTGGTGCACAAACTTCAGATGGAACGTAAAAATTTATGTCGTTATTTTTATATGGCTTCTTTCTGTTTGATATTATCTATATTGTCTGTAAAACAAAAGAACTAATACCAATTTCTTAATATTGCAGTTGTGTTTTAAATGTTAATAACATAATAAAGAGTTAAGAAGGAATATTCACATAAATTTCTTAGTAGTACAACTATACTGTACTAAATGGATGAAACACATCATTCATAAAGAAAGTGATATCCCAAAAAAAAAGAGATTGAGTGTGACATGTTAAGTTGGAATTGATATTGATGGTATCTTTAGCCTTATAAAAATAATCGATAAACCAATCAAAACAATATTACAGTACAAAGCAAAGTTACCTAGGTGCTGTATATGTTTTAAGTGTAACTAATATTCCATAACGAAACTCTTATCGTATTGTGCTTTTAAGGTGACATTGGTGAGCAACTTCCTATCATCAGATTATTAAATTATTTTATCGAAATGTACTTTGTTAATTAATTTCCTTACAAACAATTTCCATGCGAATATTTTCAAAATTTTCAATACACTATCTTCAGTAATACGTATTTACGGAATATTAGATTTACGAAAGCATTCTGTAAGGCTACTAAAAAAATAGGCCTGTATCTGAAAATTTCACTTTTCTATAAACAACATTTGAGAATATATTTCTTTTGAATAAAAAAATCAAACCTGTGAAAAATGAGCATTAAAATTAAACGATGAAAGAGTAATGGAACGGAGAAAAACTCTCTCCGGCGCACAGTGGTCTAAAATTCATATTTAGGAGGACAAGAGGAGAAAAATGACATGTAAAAAATGAAATTAAACCCTTTTAATTATTTTTCCTATATAACTGAGTAACACTGAATTGATAATCTTAATCAGCGGAGGTGGCTGCATAGCGAGATAAGAAGCCGGTAACATGCCACATTTCGCCACCCAGCATTCTTACTCGCGAGTCTGCCATTTTCCTTGTGCTGTAACTCTGTTGTAAGTGGTCGATTCCATTCATATTTGGTATCAACATGTCAAGTAGTTCTTTAGGTATGTAACACTTTTGTTTGTGTTACATTTAATGTTATTATAGCATGTCAAATTAGCATGAATGGACACGGGACAAAATATAAATATAACCATTGAGTGCAGACTTTGCTAAGGTAGAAAAAAAAACTCTTTGGTTCGTCCAAAAATGATTTTTTTTTCACTTCCTCCACTATTTACCTCTGTTTTAAATCTAGTCTTAAGGTGCGCACATTTGCGGAAGTAATAATTTATGAGCACTATTCTTTCGAGGTGCAGTAGTGCAATTTTTCTCGATTGCAGTTATTTCAATATCTGTGAACCGAATCTGCTTCCGCAGTATAATTCAGGGAATTCAAGATGACAGCTTGTTAATTATGTACCAAATAAGCTTTCCGAGTGTCCTAAAGGTGCAATAGTACCTAAAATGTTATATTTCCCCCCCCCCACAAGATTTTTCTAAATGCATCCCCCTGTAAGTGGCACTTCTCATACCATACCAACGTAAACAGAGTTTGTACTCAAAACAAATGTACTAAGTGTAACTACTGTATAAAATTTCATAAAAATCTGTTAGATAGGACAAAAGTTACTAATTTTGGCTAATTGCGCCCCCCTATAAGGGGTAGTTACATTTAGACCAACGTAATGAGAGCTTGTATACAAAACATACATGCTATCTGTAACTACTTTGTAAAATTTCATAAAAATCTGTTAAATAGGAGAAAAGTTACTAATTTTGTCTAATTGCGCCCCCACTATAAGGGGTGTTCCCCTTATATCAACGTAACGAGAGCTTGTATACAGAACATATATGCTACCTGTAACTGCTATGTAAAATTTCATAAAAATCTGTTAAATATGAAAAAAGTTACTAATTTTGTCTAATTGCGCCCCATACAAGGGGTAGTTCTCCTTATACGAACGTAATCAGAGCTTGTATATAAAACATATATGCTACTTGTAACTGCTCTGTAAAATTTCATAAAAATCTGTTAAATAGGAGAAAAGTTACTAATTTTGTCTAATTGCGCCCCCACTATAAGGGGTGGTTCCCCTTATATCAACGTAACGAGAGCTTGTATACAGAACATATATGCTACCTGTAACTGCTATGTAAAATTTCATAAAAATCTGTTAAATATGAAAAAAGTTACTAATTTTGTCTAATTGCGCCCCCTACAAGGGGTAGTTCTCCTTATACGAACGTAATCAGAGCTTGTATATAAAACATATATGCTACTTGTAACTGCTTTGTAAAATTTCATAAAAATCTGTCAGATAGGAGAAAAGTTTCTAATTTTGTCTAAATGCGCCCCCCTATAAGGGGTAGTTCCCCTTATACCAACGTAACGAGAGCTTGCATACAAAACATATATGCTACCTGTACCTACTGTGTAAAATTTCATAAAAATCTGTCAGATAGGAGAAAAGTTTCTAATTTTGTCTAAATGCGCCCCCCTATAAGGGGTAGTTCCCCTTATACCAACGTAACGAGAGCTTGTATACAAAACATATATGCTACCTGTAACTACTGTGTAAAATTTCATAAAAATCTGTTAGGTAGCTGAAAAGTTATTAACTTGTCCCGCTAAATTTGCATTCTAGACCACTGTGCGGCGCCGGGATTTGAACACGGGTGTTCAGTTCTACGTGCTGACGCTTTATCCACTAAGCCACACCGGATTCCACCCCGGCGTCGGAAGAATCGTCTCAGTTTTAAGTTCCAACTCTTGGGTTCCCTCTAGTGGCCGCCCTCTGCACTACGTCAACACGTAGAGCTGAAAATCCAGGTTCAAATCCCGGCGCCGGAGAGAATTTTTCTCCGTTCCATTACTCTTTCATCATATGATGACGCAGAATATCTGCATGGAAACATATGTATTTCGGTACATTATAATAATATATATTAAAATTAAAACTTACATTCTTATAATGCACTTATACTTCTCAGACAAATCTAAAAATTAACATGGCTACAATTTCAATAAGTTCTCTTCCCTTTATCCATAGAATCAGTGCTGGCCTTCTCTGAATATAGCTCGACCAAGCGGCATATACTACCTCTTTCGTCTGTCTCTTTCCTTTCCGCTGTAAAGCGCTCAGGTTCTCCTGAGCTCTAAAGCGCGCGCTTGATCCTATGGGCATCAATTGATATGACTGCTTTAGAACTTTAAAAGGAAAAGAATTATGCGAAAGTAAGAGGAGGTAAGGAGCAGTTTTGAGTAAAATCAGACACTATTTAGCGCGTTTGAAATTAAAATAGTTAACTATATAAAAATAAATATTTCAACTGATTTCTCGTTGGTTATTTTACGATGCTTTATCAACTGCCATGGTTATCTAGCGCCTGAAATAGATGAAAGTGATAATACTAGACAAATGAATCCGGGAGTTCAACGCCAAAAGTTACCCAGCATTGAGGGGAAAACCCCAGAAAAAATCTCGAACAGCTAACGTGTCCCAACCAAGATTTGAACCCAAGTCCGCTCGTTTCACAGTCAGGCTTGCTAACCGTTACTCCACAGAGGTGTTGTTTTACCAGAAGTGATGCACCATTAGCCGAACTGTGAGAACAGGTATGCCAAAACCCTGCAGTAGTCTCTGTGCGATGTGCACTTTCTATTCCCCTACTTGGAGGGAGTGAATCGCCTTGGAGGGGAACGCGACAGAGCTATACAGATCTGCAACAGCATATCAGGTTTTCTTTCAGTAACGCAGTTTCAATACGGGTGCTGATTTGGCTGTGTCTGTCTAAAGAACGATAACAGAATATAATTCATAATTGGAATATTATTTATTTCTCTAAAGAATGATAAAAAATAAAATGTTAACTTGAACAATGCTCGAACTCACAACCTCCGATTAATTAAGCGCTTTACTACTGCTCTACGAGACGCAGAAATTGAATGACTCTATAGTTCCGAAACTGCTTCTACAAGCGCATGCATCGTGTAACATCATCGTGATCCGAAGCTGACTTAGAAAATATTCGCTGTTCACGAGTGCGGCCACTTTTTTTGACGGCTGTACAAGAACGGACCTTTACGCGACAATATGATTTTCAGAACAGGAGTGGTAAGCACAGCAAGCCTGCTAGCCTTCTGGTCCCTTCCCCATATGTATGAAAAACTATAAACTACCATCGTTAATGACATTTTGTTTTTACTTTTAGTAATTAAATTTATGTATACATTTTTTTTTTAACTTTCAGAAATTATAATCCGCACAGAATAATGTGATTTATATTTATGATCCATTTCTGAGATATTCTGATGAATGAGCATTTCGCTGTTTTCGCTTGTGGCATAACTGTAAGTAGAAAGAAATCCAGGTGGGAATGAAGGAAATACATCTTCAG
Source organism: Periplaneta americana (assembly GCF_040183065.1). Classification (NCBI taxonomy): domain Eukaryota; kingdom Metazoa; phylum Arthropoda; class Insecta; order Blattodea; family Blattidae; genus Periplaneta; species Periplaneta americana. The sequence continues at coordinate 171,562,322 of NC_091121.1, read as the reverse complement.
CCCCATGCAGATGTTTCTTCTACGTGCTCCCTGAAATTGCCTGGATTTACTTTTCCTAGAAAAGAAGTATAAACACAATGCCGGGATTTCCAGGTTATCTTTTCGTCGTCATTGAGGAAATGGTCTTCGAGACCTTGACTTGTCTTTTATCCAATAACCACCGCCCCATTGACCTTTTTTGCACTACTACATTTCATCTATATATACTCCGCTCCACCTATTTAGCGAAATGCGTTTGAGTCTAAAGAAAGCAGAGAAACAGTACAACGTGGTCTGTTGTGACGAGAATTAAAGCCCCCGCATATCGGTAAAGCATCATTTCAAAAACACGTTCACGTCTGAGTATTTCTGAAAAAAAGTAAATATTATTCAATGCATTGAAAACGGCGCAAACATTAAACATATTGCTGGAGAGTTTAAGGTAATATTTCTTTCTGTTTTTGTTCCTTTTTTCTTTTTTATATCTTTCTTTTTCCGTTTTTCTTTGTTTCATTTTTTCTCTTATTTTTCTCTCGTTTTTCTTTCTTTTTTCTATCTTTCTTTCTTTCTTTCTTTCTTTTTTCCTTCTTTCTTTTTCTTTCTTTTTTCCCTCTTTCTTTCTTTTTTCCTTCTTACTTTTTCTTTCTTTTTTCTTTCTTTCTTTTTCCTTCTTTCTTTTTCCTTCTTTCTTTCTTTTTCCTTCTTTCTTTTTTCTCTTTTCTTTTTCTTTCTTTCTTTTTTCCTCCTTTCCTTTTCTATCTTTCGTTTTTCCTTCTTTCTTTTTCTTTCTTTTTCCTTTTTTCTTCTTTCTTCTTCTTTCTTCCTTTTTTCCTTCTTTCTTTTTCTTCCTTTCTTTTTTCCTTCTTTCTTTTTCTTTCTTTCTTTTTACCTTCTTTCTTTCTTTTTCTTTCTTTCTTTTTTTCCTTCTTCCTTTTTCTTTAGGAACTTGATTCTTTACAGTTCAGTTATGCATCCTAATGTACAGTCTTGAATAATTTACAAGACTGGCGTGATTTGTAAAAATGTTGTGATAAATACATAGGAAAAATGTAATTTTGTAAGGTCCCGTCGCTCTAATTTCCGGCAGCCAATCGCGTTGCAGATCGGCTACATTTAAACGTGTGCGTCTTGTGATTCGCTTATGAAGAAGTTATTCATTTGTTAAGGCTCGATAAATACTTAATATAATCGCCCGCCATTTTAGCTCTTTCGTTGGCGTTCGCAGAAAGCACACGAAGACGTTATTTGCCGCTCAATTATTTGCTGAATTACAGTGCGTTTGATTTATTATCATAGGAGCTACGACATGATAATGTTTAATGGTGTGGCAAATAGATTCCTCGTATGGTAGCTCGGGAACGAAAGAACAAAAATGGCGAACGATACTACCTATACTACCTACCTAGACTTTATAGAGCCTTGACTTCCTAAGACGTAAGCAAAGAGGCAAAGTCACGCCGGAAATAACAGCGTTGCGACTATATAGTTGAAAATCCGGGAAAAAAAAAATTGTACTAAGCAACTATGGAATTCACAACACATTTTTAGCATCAGAATACTAGCTAATTAAGGACGTGATACTCCTGAATAGTTCACGCTTTATATGTAATATTATTTTACCCGTTAAGCTCAAGAATAATGGTGTTTTATAAACAATTTCAAATTAGTGTAACTCTGAAAATATTGAGATTAGGACAAATGTTTATATGACATTTTTTTGCTCAGAATGTCTGCGGAAATAAGCTGCGTAAGTGACGGTGAATTCTCGTGAATCACTCTGTTTATGTTACATCAGGGCTACTATGTATTATTATTATTATTATTATTATTATTATTATTATTATTATTAAATATCCGCCGAAAAGAACCCTAATTCACCAAGCGGTATGCTAGGATTTTAGTTTTTGTTTTACGGTATACTACTTATCTATACTACTAATTTTTACACAAATAATGGTGAAATATTTATCTACAGTCTTTTGAAGATAAATTTTAGCAAGTCTATAAATTGTCTGTAGCAACAAGGTTTCTTGATCACTTCACATAGTGGAGTCCTGTTTTCGGTGTTGCAGTCCAGAAGATGTGTCTTTAGTTGAAATCTCTTTTGTTTCAATAATAAGACAGTCAAATGGAAGGTGTTTCACACTGTGAAGGTCTTCGCGGCAGGAGCATGTAGAGTCGATGTCTGCTGGAATGTTGAATCTGTCAAAATAAGTACCAAATTTCCCGTGTCCAGAAAGAAACTGCGTTGTTACGAAAGTAGGTTTGAAGTGATGGCTTTTGAGTTGGACTGTTGGGAAGTAGGTGTCTCTTGTTAGTGATCCGGTTGTGCGTGTCGTCCATCTAGTATTCCAGTTTTGATGCGTCTGTTATCGTATTTGTTTCTTGATGTATGATATAGGTTGTACAGCGTATGTCGGAGTTTCGTTGCTGGAGGCTGCTGCTTTCGCTAGCTCATCAGCTCTTTCATTTCCTCTTACACCATTGTGTCCACGGACCCAAGTGAGGCATATGTGCAGTGCTGTACTTCTCAAGTAATTCCCTTTGCCTCTATCGCTAAAGAGCTACTATGTAAAGTGCAGAAAAAAAAATGTGACTTAGATAGTGCGCTTTATTTTCTTTGCAATTTTGTAAAAATGTGAAGTAAGTGAAATTATTATAACTCTATGCTCCATACTAGTGGAAAACTGAAAGTTTTATTATGTTGTAATATTTTGTTAATTTGCTATTGAAATCTTACTCGGTTTTCTTCTTGTGTGTGATGCGACGTACACATAAATCTATTTCTACACGTAGTGAACCGTTTGCGAGCGTCATGTTGGGAAGTGACGTCCTCTGGTCACTTTTGCACACCGCAGTTATAAATTAGATGTCAGATATATCCGCTAACTTCAATCATCCAGCCTGACGGACTGCTCAACTTATTCCCCACAGCGAGCGTTTTCTGAGTTCATCTTTGTAGAAAGTCCTTCCTGTGTACGTGTCGCTCATAGACAGGAAATCAATTTCACTTGCAACCCAAAAAAGCAACCAAAAATAATGATATAATCTTCTTTCCATCGAGAAAAAATTCCAAAGAATTGATTGAAAATAAGTTAGTATAGTATTCGTCATCGGCTAAGACCCGTTACAGATATATAATTTAAATCCTTGTTATTCCTTCGTTATCTCTTCGATATAATTCGTCGCCATTATAATTCGAATGCAAAAAGAGAGGAGAAAGAAGTACAAGTACAAAGTTAAAATCACAATAGGTTTAAAAATGTATAATAATAATAATACTTACTTACTGTCTTTTAAGGAACCCGGAGGTTAATTGCCGCCCTCACATAAGCCCGCCATTGGTCCCTATCCTGAGCAAGATTAATCCAGTCTCTATCATCATATGCCACCTCACTCAAATCCATTTTAATATTATTTCCCATATACGTCTCGGCCTCCCCAAAGGTCTTATTCCCTCCGGCCTCCCAACTAACACTCTATATGCATTTCTGGATTCGCCCTTAGGTGCTACATGCCCTGACCATCTCTAACGTCTGGATTTAATGTTTCCTAATAATTATGTCAGGTGAAGAAGACAATGCGTACAGTTCTGTGTTGTGTAACTTTCTCCATTCTCTTGTAACTTCATCCCTCTTAGTCCCAAATATTTTCCTAAGCACCTTATTCTCAAACACCCTTAACCTATGTTCTTCTCTCAAAGTGAGAGTCCGAGTTTCACAACCATAAACAACAACCGGTAATATATATGTTTTATAAATTCTAACTTTCAGATTTTTTGACAGCAGACTGGATGATAAAACATTGTACAGAAAAAATAGACTAAATCAATAAATAATTAAAACATCATTCTGTGAAACATATAATTTTGTCCGATTTCAAGAATTTAAGCCTAAACAGCAAATTGTAGTACCTATAGTTTTTCTAACAAAATATTTGTTGAAAATATCTTTCATGACGTTTCACAAAATTGCAACTTCATTTCTAGATAGAAATTAATTGATTAGTACTTATTCACATTTTTATTATTTGTATGAAAACCTGACGTGTTCGAAGAAATTAGAGATTATTTGGAATTCAGCACAAAGAGTCTGTTAAGAATCGCATATCAGATCCAAAACAACAGAATAGTAATATGCGTTACAAGAGCGGTATGTTGAAGTTTTCATGTTCGAGGAAAAGTTTGAAAAAGCAAACCGTAGTTGAGCTTTTTTAATTTCCGAGAATTGAAAGAAAACATACCGCTCGTGTATCTTATATTACTTTATGCGAAGATCGTTTATTACATACCTGAAAGAGGAATTTCTAATTAGTTCCAATGAAATCTCCATCTTGGTTTCTGTTCAATGACGGCAAATTTGCAAAACGAAAATATCTATCTTAAACATTGTTGCTTTAAAATGTTTTCTGTGTTTACTATACTCCAGCAGCCATTGATAAACGTCTGTCTTTTTTTTCCCCCAGTCTATGATGAGTCTGGAATCTTGTTGATTTTTTCACGGCTACCTTAATGTTACTTGCATCATGGATGCATTGACTTTAGTGGAGTTGTAGAGTTTACTTAATTTTTGCAAATATTTAAAAACAATAATTAACAGTGCAATTTAGGTGAAATTGCAGTGGTAAGTTTCCAATTTATAATTATTACTATATTGAACGTCTCTAAAAATAATATGTTAAAAGCCTAAAGCAGTAAAATCAATATGTCACTTAAGCGGTAAGAAGGGGGAAATTGTTATGTGTGTTAGGTTGGGAATACTGAATGTGGAATTTTAGACTTTCCGCGAATTGGTTTTATGCGGAAAGCAAGCAAATACGCACGATCTCGCACAAAATAAAATGATGTCCCTGTATAATATTTAACACTAGTAAGTTGCCCATTTATCAATCTTCTGTAATAAAGTGTTAAAAGTAGTGTACGCAAGACTCAAGATGGAAAAAAATCTGTTAAGAATCACATATAAAATGCAAAACAACAGAAAAGGAATTTCAAAATGCAGACCAATGTTATAAAAAGACGATGACCGGGAGAATAAACCATGTTGTATTTCAGTTCTTCGGTAAAAAAATCTTGGCATTCAAATGGATAATAATCTCAACTGGGACATGCAAATCACAGAAACCTGCAGAAATTATAATGTATTATCCATGTGCTAAAAAGGATAAATGTTCATCTTCCCTCTTGCTTAAAAAGGTCCCTTGTGCAGACGCTTGTATTTCCCTATTTTGACTATGCTGACATTTTACTGACTGACCTCTCCAGCGACAACAAAACGAAACTTCAACGTGCTCATAATTTGTGTGTATGTTTTATAAGCAATGTTCGTAAATATGATCATATTACCCCATCCCTGGAAACAATAGGTTGGCTTAAACTAGATAAGAGAAGAAATTTACATTCACTTCTCCTTCTCTTCCAAATCTTGAACTCTTTTATTCCTTCGTACCTGTCGTCTCGCTTCACTTACCTTTCTTCCCACCACAATCTGAACACACGCTCTCGCCATGAAACAATACTAACAATACCATCCCATCGCACCTCCTCATACTCATCCTCTTTCACAACAGCCCTACAAGACTCTGGAATTCGTTACCTGCTAGCATCAGGGACTGTCGAAATAAAATTGAATTCAAATCAAACTTATTAGGTACTTGGTCAGTAATTGAGACTCGTTGAGACATGGTTTCTTGTAAATAGTTCTCTTAATCTATCACAAAATATTTCAATATCCGGTAATTTCAGCACTATAGAAATTTGTTATTGTAGGTTTAATTTGTAATTTAGTAAATACAAAAATATTCTTTGTTCTTAACTTCTATGATAAAATGTCTAGCTTTCATTAATCAGGTAATCTTACCGTACCTTAATTTGTATTGTAATTTTAATTGTAAATTTAATATTAATTGTAATTTTATTGTTCATATTATAGTTGTAATCCCCTGGTAGAGGGGCAGAGAAGGCCTGACGGCCTTATCTCTACCAGGTTAAATAAATAAATACCAATACTAATAATGAAGCTTTACACAAATTTGTATTACGCTTGATATCGACAGAATTAAAACTCGAGTTTCCGACATTGAAAACTAACACCCTAGTCTTTGATCCAATAGCATTCTCAGTACATTCACATCTGGGAATTTTTAGTCGTCAAGTAAACTCATAGCTAGTGGACTGCGGTCGGTGGAAGTGGTGCAGTCTTCATTCATCGACAATCGAGCCGGAATGGCGGTTGACGTTGCAGTAATATTTCATTCATGGCTGGCATCCGGTGTGTTTGCTTTGGTTTTACGAGTGTATACTGGCTTAGGTCAACCACAGCCGGCCCTGGTCCGCACGGCCTGCCACGGCCCACAGTAGCGTGCTGTCTTCAACGATGTTTATTTATAATATTTCTAAACCAGAGCGCAAAGAGTAAAAAGAGAAATACTGAAAGGGATTACATTCTAATGCTGCCTTTGAAGACTTGCAGTAGTAACGCAGCATTCTTGTTTATGAGTTTTTTCCCCCCCCTTTTCAGTGTTTTGCTTTTTACCTTTTCAAACAAATTCAAATTTACACTTCACAATGAGTTGAAAGGGCTCCTGTGGCATTAGTCAACACATTAGAAAGCATGATGATAGAGATATTCCGATAGTCAATATAATCTATACTAATAATAAATCTGTAGCCGAAATTTTTCTGGTAATTTTCGATTTTCCAAAAATAATTGGTCCTAACATATATAATTAACCACCCTGAAACCGAAAATCGCTTTTTTGAAAATTTTCTTTGTATGTCTATCTGTCTGTATGTTTGTTACCTTTTCGCGCGATAATGGCTGAACGGATTTCGATGAATATTGGAATATAAATTAAGTTCGTTATAACTTAGAATTTAGGCTATATGGCATTCAAAATACATTATTTAAAAGGGGGGTTATAAGGGGGCCTGAATTAAATAAATCAAAATATCTCGCTTATTATTAACTTTTGTGAAAAATGTTACATAACAAAAGTTCTTTCAAATAATTTTCGATAAGTTTTATTCCCTGAAAAATTTTAATAGGACTGATATTTAATGAGATAAATGAGTAAAAAAATTAAAATAACTGCCATCTAAGGCCGTGTAATGAATTAAAAAACAAATGACTTCGTCTATAAGGGGCCTTGGACAGCAACAATCGAAAGCTATGAAAAATAGCCTACAGAGAATGTTTCTGTGTTTGTATGAAGTAATATCGGAAGCTAAATTAACCGATTGGTATAATTAATTATTATTTCACCATTGGAAAGTGTAGTTTCTCTAGATTGACATAATGCTATAATGCTATTACAGTAACTTATGATATAATATAATATAATATAATATAATAATATAATATGTAATGTAATATTATATAATATAATTTAAGTTATTTGAAGGGTTCACAACCATAGTGGGCCAAGCGCCATTTACTGAATACGTAGAAAACAAGGGTTAAAATTAAGTTATTACCATAATTCAATGGAAACCTATAACAAGTAAAATAAAATATACACATTAAATCTAAATGATGTCAATCTTCATTAAACTATGGTTGCATGTAATAAAAATTAAGAAACAGGTTAAAGGAATTGTCATTGCACCAAATGAGTGTCTCTGGACCAAAATGATCGCATTTTAATCATTTGGATGCAATTTAAATTAAGTAACATATTAAACGATTTATCCTTCTATCAAGCACGAATGTTCCCTGGATCAAACGTCCTATTTTAATTATGTAATTACTTTATATTTATTTCTAAACTGGTGCAGCGGAGCACACGGGTACGGCTAGTGTAATATAATCTAATAATATTTTATTTAGAGTTTAGTCCAATTGACGGGACGCTTTCTTAAGTTACGGGACGCTTTTGTGGGGCAACCATACTTCGGTTTCTAAGTTGTTTATTCTTCAAAAGAGAGCAGTGAGAATTATTTGTGGTGTCTCTTCTAGAACTCATTGTAAACCACTTTTTGTACAACTAGGAATACTTACGTTGCCGTCAATGTTTATTCTCGACTGCCTTCTGTATGTTAAGCGTAATGTGCATAATCTTCCCACTTGTTCATCCATTCATAATTATTCTACCCGTTCCAGACTTGACATATTTTATTTTTATTTTATTTTTTATTTATTTATTATTTTGCTAATAATTGTAACATAAAATATAATACATACAGAAAAACTTTAGCTCGCCCCTGAAAGAGTAGAACTCGTGCTCAGGGGCGGATTCCTGAATTGAAATTAATAATTATACAATACAATTTGTCTTATGTCTACTATGCAATTATAGTATATAAATTTAAATTTACAATTTTTCAATTTTTACAAAATCCATACATAACTTTTTTAATTTAATACTAGAACTATTAGAATTGACAAGATTATGATATTTAAATATAAATTTGTTATATATTCTTGGGCCTAAATTACTACTATGATTAATCACTGTAACAGTGTTGCATTTTGGTTCAAACAATCTTAAAGAATTCATACCTTTTGTTTCATAACTATGAGAATACAATTCAAAATTATTTCGACTTTTATATATGAATTTTATTAATACAATATAATAAATTTATCTTACGTTAAGTATATTAAAGTCTAAAAACAAATTTTCAGATGGAAAATCAATAGGTTTATGAAGACATACTTTAATTGTTTTCTTCTGTAATAAATAAAGTGGATTAAAATTGGATTTAAATGAACTACCCCATCCTATATTTCCATACATAATTACCGATTGAAATAAAGTTAAATATATTGTGCGTAATAAAGTTATTGACAAGTAATTCCTCAATAAAACAAAATAATATATTATTTTACGTAATTTATTACAAAGGTAATTTCACCAAGTACAAATATAGTACTACAAGCAATAGTTTTATTTCCATATCTTATAAACTTTATAACTCTTTACCATTTCATATAAGAAACACGTCATATTTTACTTTCATAAGGATGGTGAGAAGGACATTGATGGCAAATCCAATCTACAGTGTCAATGATTTTAGCAATATTACGTGTTAGTTATACTATTTGCTTCAACCTCATGTAATTGACAAATCTGTACATTTTAATCTGATTTCATACTATTTCTTTTAAAACTTTTAACCTGGTCTTGTTATTATCTGGTGATTGTATACTTATTTTTTATTTTATTCTTACATTTATTCATATTGTAGTAGCCATGTATTATATATATCTACTCTGACGTCTATGGCTGTAAATCGCTGAATGGCATTTAGTTTATCTCTATCTGTCTGCCTGTCTGTCTGTCTGTCTGTCTGTCTGTCCGTCCGTCCGTCCGTCCGTCTGTCTCTCTGTCTGTCTATCTATCTATATCTCTATCTATCACAGTTTAAAATCAATAACACTTACAAATGTAAATTATCATTTTATATTATGACTAGGGAACGGAATTTGGAGTAGTAAAAGCTAGTATTGGCATCTACACAGTCATTTGTTTACAACCCTTAATACCATGTCCTCCCCTCCATGACATACTCGCAGGTCTCTACACGTCAACAACAGGTGAACGGGACAGTTGTCGCATAAGAACTTCAACGTGCAGGTTTGCAGTTCAGAGTAGTGAAGTGCAGGTACAATGCCGAAAGTGAAACCAACTAACAATACAGTATTGAAAGACTATATTTGTAAAACCTCCAGATCAAGTATCAAAATTCAGGAAACAATTCCCTAAATTTTCGCTTCCCCCATGTCCAGTTCCTACGAGATAGGGGTCATGGTTAGAAGCTTGCAATTATTACGCACGTCACCTCCAATCTGTGAAGAAAGTGGTCCAGTCTTTCGATACCGATGACGCGGCTGCGATTCAAATACGCCAGCAACTGCTAAATGATGAAACAATCGAGAAAGAAGTCATGGATATTAAGTCAAATTTTGGATATTTACCGGATGCCATTATTCAATTAGGAAAGTCAGGAGTAGAGCTAGTTGAGCAAATAAATATTATGATGACAATTGTAAATAAACTGAGTGCAGTAGAAGGTGAAATAGGAAAACGTGTTGGTGAAAAAATGAACAAAGTTTTGATTAAAAATGATGGATACGATATTCTTAGTCGGATTTCAGATGTACTAACAAAGACGTTTCCCAATGACGTCATTCAACATGTGAATTTAATTGACGTATCTTGTTTCAAGTACTCTCTAATTGTCTCTGCAGATGGAGAGCGGAGTTTTTCCATGTTACAAAATTTCCTTCCTTGCAACAGAGCAAAGTTGTATTTTGAAAATTTGAAAATAATATTTACAATTTATTATAACAAGGCATAACAAGGTATAGCATTTCATGCCATTTCGTTTGGATCTACATATTCAGAGGCGAGTTCCATACAGAAGACAACTGTCTATCAACATCAATATGTCCACTGACACGCGAAGATGCAGAGGTTCATATTTAATTATGTATATTTGTAATGCTGTTTATTGGTGTCGTGTGCGTTGCGAAGAAAAGCACATGTAGTTCAAAAAGAAATGCAGATTATGTATGTAGGTCACTATATGTCATTAAACTATTCCATTTGTTTATTCTGAAATATATTTACAGACGTTGCATGTAAGTTTGTACGAAGTGGACTGTACTCTTCCATGCGCCGTGACGCAGCTCGCTTGACAGTCACTGAGCTACGAATATCTATACTACGTTTCACCATTCTTTATAATACTCCAAATCCCTTTCCCTGATTATGACATTGAAATGCAAAAGTTTTCGCCCTTGGTCATCATCAGGCATTTCACTCACAATATCTTATACAATTTTTCATCTCTTTACTGTGAAATGCGTACCAGATCATTGAAATTTACAATCTTGTATATATTAATAAACAACTATTTACATGGTTAACTCTAAGATAAATAACAATCTGAAATTTAATGAGTACGGGTATTAAAATTATATACGATAAAATTGTGACTAAAATGTTGTATTGATCTTATATTTCAAATTATAAAATTGTGATCGTTAAAACAACATGATGAAAAACCATATGATTCCTCTTAAACTTCATAATAAGCCAATAGAATTCCATTAGTTGAGTGTTTGTAGTGCGAGCATTGGTCTCAATGATTTGTCACTCCATTCAATGGTGGAAGCATTCCGTAATATATTATTTATTATGTAAGCAACAGTTAATAAAGTATTCAAATGGAAATTTTATTCAAATGAAAATCATAAAATTACTATTTAGAATACTCACATGCATGTTTTAACGTAAATGCAAAAAGTCAATACATATAATCTACTGCAGTATATATGAAATTAAATGTCAACCTAAAAATTCACAGTGATACCTTTGTCCTCATTTTATTTCTAATTTTGGTTTTAATTATATTCATCTGTTAGAAATTTAATTTTTTTCAGTCGTTGACTTTACTACTTTATATATTTTGTTAGGTGTTAACCTTTACATAATAAATTGTGTGATGTATGAACGTTTTCGTTGAGCATTTCAACATCATCAGATACAGTCTGTCATTTTACAATATCAATGCCCTCAGTGTTATCTACACAATCTACACATACAATACATGTTTACTATCATATTGAGATAAAACCTATTAAAAATTATATGACTTAGTTTTATAATGTTGAATTGTGGATACCCCAACTGTCAACAATTAAAATATACTTATATTATCATGGATATATTCTTTGCAAGTCATCACATGTGAACGATAATATGAACGATGTAATGATATGAGGCTAAAAGTAAGATAAAATATAAAAATGAGCTAACTCTATTTAATGCTTTACTATGCATGTGAGGATTTGCAAATTACAATATTTTGTTACAAGGTATTCACTTTTCCATATCATGGTGTAAAATTCTAGCCTGTTATAACTGCCTATAGTTTGTAGATCTTGGTGTTATTATTTATGCCAATATGTTGGGTTTAAACTGTTTATAGTTAATCAGATGATGGGCGTATGTTCTGTTGTTGTTCATGTTACACTGAAAATAATCAAAGTCGTAGGTAGTTAATCTATCCACAATTCAACATATAATTTTTAATAGGTTTCATCTTCATATGATAGTAAACATGTATTGTATGTGTAGATTGTGTAGATAACACTGAGAGCATTGATATTGTAAAATGACAGACTGTATCTGATGATGTTGACATGGTCAACGAAAACGTTCATACATCACACAATTTATTATGTAAAGGTTAACACCTAACAAAATATATAAAGTAGTAAAGTCAACGACTGAAAAAAAATTAAATTTCTAACATATTCATAGACTTTTCTGAAAATTACGTAAAATGAATTGCAAAATATATATTCATCTGGCTAAATAGCCTTTCTACTTCTACATTTGACCAGGGAGAGCAGAGCATAGAAAGAGCAAACCCGGCTAATTCTTTGACTGGGATCATATCTGAAACATCTTTACAAACTACTGAAAAACTTCCGAGACTTCCCCTTCACTACAGACGAGAGGAATGATAACCAAAGCTCGGAACTTGGGGACTTGTGTGTCGTGCGCATGAGTAAGTTACAGGTACAACGTATACAAAGCTCACGCTGCAAGTGCTCAGGGACAGTCGTATGTACTAAGAACGTGGTCACATCGAATGGCAAGAAGACGAACGAAGAAACTGTGTCATGTCGAAGCAAATGACATTCAGAGAATTACAGGTAAACGGTCTGTTAGAGGAATGAGAAAATACGTGTTATTCGAATGGGTATTATAGAAGTTTGAAAATATATTTCTTAAATTTTAGGTACAGAATTTCGTGGAGGAATTCTGAGGAGATACATTATTTTCTTCGAATAAAGAGTTTATATTTTGTAAGTTGTGCCACACATAAACTAGAGACTGGAAACGGACATTCATTGAAAGACATTGCAGTCTCTTAAATCGGTGGAAAATTTGTCCATAGCCATGGATCAAGTCGTAGTGGAACCTTCCCTAGTAGTGACATAGAAATTGAAAACTGTTTTCGAGAAAAATTTAGGATACTTATCTTTCTCAGATACGAGATCAGCTAGCAACTGCTGAAAATTGAAAAGGAAACAGTGACAGTGAAAACATTCAGTATTTTAAGTTTCCTCCCGTCACTTCATGTGGCGTGGAAATAAGTTCCTTTCGTTTCAAATCATGTTTAACTAACAGACGAAGAAGTTATGGGTTCGAAAATCTTCGAATCCATGTAGTCATATACTGTAATAAAATGTACAGAGCAGAACTGTAAATTTGATATATTTTGCATGTTTATTTATATATGCTATAAAATTACGTGTTTCAACCTACCATAATATTATCAATATCTTGTTCCAGCTAGGAACCTGACAGTACCTCTGTGCAGGAAGCGGGAGTTTGTTGACATTGAAGTCCGGTCGCTTAGCCACGTTCAAAGACACAAGTCCCCAAGTTCCGAGCTTTGATGATAACACACGAAAAAGTCGAGTTTAGTTGTTTTAGGGAAAAAAACAAATTTCCACTGACCTTGAGAGCGAAAAAAATCTACATTTCCCACTGCCCACCGTTCAATTATTTTTCCCCACGGACAGAGAGAGAAAAAACTAGATTTAGTGGGAAAAGCACCGTGTTGGCAACACTGCGATAAAAACGCTTTATGTTTCAGCCTCTCGCTCAACGACCGGCGATCGTCGACGAAGCGCGGCGGCCGGTTGCAACAGCCCCGGATGAGTCTGCTTGGGAAGCCGCTCAACTACAGGGCGAATCGGCGGGACGCGCGCTACAGGAGGCTGCAGAGTCGCGTCTATAACTTCCTGGAGCGCCCGCGAGGCTTCAAGGCCATCTTCTACCACATGCTCGTGTGAGTACAGTAATAGAGAGAGTACACTTTCTTCTCTAACTCATTTTGATGTTTCAAACAACCTTGATTTTTTTTTACTCGTAAACAATTTGTTATAGAATTATGAAAGGCAAAACGAGAGTCCCTTAACCCTTTGAAGCGCAATGGTTACAGTACATAACCATCTTTTAAATTTGAGTTTCCTGCCTACTTACAGTGTGAGTTTCATTTCAAAACTACTGCTCTGCTTTCACTGATCCCTAGTAACTGCAGAAGAATTTTATTTTCCCTATATTTGTGTTGCTCCACTAAGATGGCCGATATTTATAGTTGGGGTGTGGAAGACTCGCTACGTGTTTTTATTTCAGTTGTATGTTAAAAATATCACAGTTACGTAAGTTTCTATTTAGTATTATTTGTCTTTCGGTCTTTTAGAACATATTTCAGTAACAAGATTGTAATTTCTTCGACACATGTGTTGTCAATATAGAAATAATGTGGTGTGGTTTCAAAACGTAACCACTATGCAAATAACCCTTACCATATCCAACAAAATATTCCATTTTTGTGTCAGCTTATTCATCATGGCTACAAGGAAGAGATGGTTGGTGGCAATCATAAAGTGTTTTTGACAACTTTTTCACAAGTTTGAATCTGATGATCTCTGGCAGCAAAATATCTATGCATGTGGTACAGTTAGACATGAGCGTATTGGTTTACCACACGATGAAAGATGAGACCGCCCACATGAAACGTGGTGAGAGTGATAGCCGTACGTCATATGCTGGAGTGTCCTGGCTCAAGTGGAAGGATAGAATGTCCATTTATTTTCCTTTCTAATTACCACGCAACACATGTGAATTAGCAATTTGCTTTAATGAAACCAGAAACTGTTTCCTTTTGTATCATTCTCAATAAGTCTAATATTGCATAGTGGTTTTACCATGAAACCACCCATTTTCTGTGTAAAAAAAATGGAAGTTTTTAGAATTTTTAAAATTTGAGTCACTTCTCTTAGACAAATAAAAGTTTAATTTCATTGCAAACACAATTTTTTTATTTCCTTCCCAAATGCGTGCATCAAAGGGTTAAGAAAAAGCTTATAAGAAAGAAAAGTGTCTCATTATGGCTCGTGTTAACCACAAAATAAATTTCATTCTACTCGCCGGTATTTGAACCCAGTCCTCAGCATGATATAGGCAGTTTGCCTTTAAATCAGGGATGAGACCTTAGCTCCCAATCATGGTAGAAGAGCTCGACCTTGATCACGAGCGCATAGCCCATTCACTACATATCATCGTAACGTAGACACAGGGATGTACATGCACATTAGAGGCCGGCAAACTGTCGATCAGGCTTGCCCATAACTGTTTACGTCCGTGAGTGGGCTTACGCTTCGTATCGTTCGCCCGCCTGCAACCTTCCCTCACAAGCAGGCAGGCAGTGTGGTTGCACGTGACTCCCGAACAGTCCTAAGTGTGACCCGAAAGGCATGTTGGGTTCCGCCGACCTGCGCCAGACTGTGCCGCTTTCAGATGCATGATAAATATGAACCAAGTCATTCAAACCTGACAAGAAGCCTATAGATATAGATAGATAAACTATTGAAAACTTAATTTGTTATCTTCTGAAACGTACCGTTAATAAAGACAAAGAAAACTATTTCTCGTCAACATAATATCCATTAAATGCTAACAGTTATTATAAATTACTTGCACTTTCCTTTTCATCGTAGAAATATAAATTTAATGCAAACCATTCAAACTTTCAGCTTCATCATAAATAAATAGAAATCTGTCCCTCAGAATTTAAATAGCAAATCAATATTCTGAAGAACAAAAACTTTTATACAGTTTACAGGTATTCATGAGGCTTTTAATTGTTGATAAGGAAAAAGTTAAAATGAAATATTTTTCTATAATAGTTGTTGATATTCATAATAATTGTTACCAATACCTTTTCAACTCGTCTCTCGTCTCTCGTCTCTCTTCCCTCTTCCCTTCCCTTCCCTTCCCTTCCCTTCCCTTCCCTTCCCTTCCCTTCCCTTCCCTTCCCTTCCCTTCCCTTCCCTTCCCTTCCCTTCCCTTCCCTTCCCTTCCCTTCCCTTCTCAACTAGTCATAAGTTACGAAATGTTATTATTTTGTTGAGTCAGATGCACTTTGCAGGAATATGAAATGTATAATATTGTCTTATTACTTTATGAATTCTGTAGCGCAATAAATCTTAAAACTGTGTTTCTTTAATCAAGAATTATCTGCCGTGTTGGACCATAAGATAAAGATTTTTTGAAGTGACTAAATAGCCAACTAACTTAGGTTTCAAACTAGTACTGTTTCATCTTAACCATCGCAGACTGGCTTCCGTGAATGCAAGTCACTCTACCTTACAATACGAGCAAACAGGCAGGCTTTCTTGGGTCCCGCCTGGACTGAACCTATAAAACCCGGGCTCAATGGGTTCAGGCTAAAAGTTAACTTGCTTTGTAGCGTCACCGGAACCCAAGCCTGACGGCAACCGGGTACGGGCGTGAGTCTTGTGTGATTTGCCGGTCTCTAATGCACATGCAACGAAAGAAGGCAGCAATTATTACAATAACTTGCGTTACTAAATTTCTGGCTATGTACTCGTAATAGGGCTAATTATTCAGTTGTTTAATATATGCATATACATATATAAACAAATCGCAAAGTGAAGGGTGTTTAGGAACAAAAAGAGAAATAGGAAAAGTTAATTGTATGTAAACCATTTTCTTGTTAAAAGCTATTATTTATTATGTAAATACTTCACTTCATTGGTTAGGAGAAACTAATAGGGTCTACCTGCTCGACCTGTGTGATCTCTAAGTACTTTTGAGTATTTGTTGAAAAAATAGTAATGAAAATATTGATTGAAATAGAGTATATAGGCTATTGATTGTGTGATTGTGGAAAATGTAGTCCTTACTCTCCAGTCGTGATTATGTAATGAGTTTTCTTAGAGTGATTTGTGAGATGCACGTAACACGAAAAAAACAAATTGATTAAATTGAGATATTGAGAGCCATCGTAATTTTTGGGGTCAATCATTTAAGAGGGTATGTATGATTTTTAAAACTTCCACAATTTTCGGCCAAAATTTGTGAAGTTTAAACTATATAAACAGATCTATAATAATATCACCTGTACAAAATTTGGTGCAATTAGGTCTAGTAGTTTCAAAATTATATTTTTAGGTATATTTTATAATGACGTTACTAAAAAGCTGCTTGCATCAAAGTTTTCAAAATGTTTAGTTCATATTTGCTAAAATCTTGAAAATAGTTATTGGAATAAAAGTGAATTAGCTTTTTGAGCTTAGTGATATTATAAGTTAAAGTGTAATCAAAGATAAAATATTATTTCTAAATTAAAGAAACACGTAGTCTAATAAAAGTAAATATCCAGAAACAAGCAACAAATAAAACATGAAGAATACATTTAAAATAAAGAAATGAAAGGAATCTAGATACATTCTACTGACCCAAATGTAAATTAATTTACCTTCAATGTCAATTCCGAAATTAATTTATTTCTCTCTTCTCCTGAATAATGCTTATATTTTTTTCATGTTGCGTCTCATAATGCCGTTTTATGTTGCATTTTTTGCAAATGATATTTTTTTACACAACAAACACTGGACTTCATCACCATGTTCGAAGCATAAATATTGTATCTTCCACTCTTCCTTGAAAGCTTTAAGCGCTTCCGTTCCGTCATGATGCGCTGTGTTCTAAGATCTGTACATATTTTAGCAATGTTTACAGGTAAAACAGCTCCGCTCGCGCGCAGCGGGCATACAGTAAAAGAGCTCTAGCTCGAAATTACTAGTTACCATCGCAAGACTGCTTTAAATGAACGTTATAATCGTAATATTATGATTTACGACCAACTATATCTGTTTAATTGAAAACAGTTGGGTAAATATGGAGAAAAACTTTTCACCAGAGCTTATTGCATGTCACTTATGGTATATATTTCCACATATTTTATGTTTGATATAACAACTGTATAAATTATTACCTCCATCATTTCCATTCATTACGGCTTCATTTCCGTTCTTGTATTATACATATCTTCTTCCAATATTATTTGTAATAACAAGGCAACAGTGAATATGGCAGCTGGTTTATTATATTGATTTAAAGAAGGGTTGGGGAGTATACCTGACGTTAGTTACTATGCTGCTAATTGGGCTTTAAGTGTTCAGTTAGTTCCATGGAATAGGTTGGAGAAATGCTAACTCAGCCGTGTGCACGTTTAGCAACCACATAATAAAAGCATAGCAGATTCATCCGGATTTAATCACCTAGAATAGAAAGTCAGCCCTCTTCCTGAACTTGTGAAGATGACTTTACATACCATAATAATATTTATTAATTGGGCAAACAATCCTTTTTAGTTTACTTTCCCAGTTTTCTCAGATAATCTTTGAGTACGTGCTATCTTCGGTAGTTTTCCAGTAACCTTTAAGGTTTTCAATCATTAAGGGCCCTATTCACAAACGAGACTTTGAATGAAGACTTCCCAAAGTCGACTTTCATAGTAAAGTTTAATTTTGTTAAAAGTCCTATTCATAGACAATACTTCTGAGACTTTGACTTTGACTTCGGTAAGTCGAGATTTAACGATCTGGTTCTAATGTTGGCAATCACAATCATGGCCTTCTAAACGAATTAAATTAATGAATAGCTGAAGTAGAGTAGGCATTGCCGCAATAAAAGCCATCTTTTGAGTCTCAAATCAGTGAAACAATTGACCATCGGCAGACGTTAAGCAATTGTTGCAGCATTGTATAATTATTTCAATGTAAAATAATTGTGAAGAAGTGAAAAATAAGAAGATGCCACCAATGACAGACTATGAAAGAGACATGCTGCTAAAACTGGTGAAGACGTATAAAGAAAACAATTAAATATACAGAATCAATAGTAAACCATTAATCCTTATACCCATACAGCAATATCGAAGTGGAATAAGAGTGTTATTAATGGAGCAGGTAATCCTTCTTTGTTATTATATTATTCATTAGTGCATGTTGAATAGTGGATATTATTTAATACGGTCCATTTTTCAAATCTGTGTCTTGATTTGAATTCATTACCTCTATAAAATTCAATAGAGTTTTTTTACATGTCTAATAATACGCCGAGAAACATGAGATTCAATAATTTCCTGGATGTTATCAATCTTCTCGGCAAATATAACAATTTCCCAAGTATCTGCCATTTTCCTTATGTCCACGAACGAAAGTCAAAGTCAAAGTCAAAGTCTAGATTTTCGGCGACTTCGAAATAAAGTCACGATTGAAGTTTACTTTCGTCGAAGTGCCGACTGTGAATAGGAAAATGGCAACTTTGTACTTTCCAAAGTCAACTTTGGTCCAAAGTATCGTTTATGAATACGACCCTAAGTTACAACAGCCTACTTTTTAAGTGTGTGTGGAAAAGCACAAAAAACTGAGGTTTTATAAGTGATTTTTCTGATTTCTTCTCGGCCAAGCTACCTACTCTTGTGTTTAGGTAGCTTGGCCGGTGTCATGCGCGAACATTTGAGTAAAGGTCTTGTAGTATGAGTTTCTCATCATATTTAGTGGGGCGGGAAGGGAAGGAGGAGATCTTCATGCATGCTAACTTAAGTTAAAGCTATGTTGAAAAACATTGCTCACGTACCTTCACTCCATGGGCGATCACAGTTTTTCCACTCACTGCTATCCAAACACTCGAACTTAATACAATATATTTCTTCTCTTTTTACTCTTTGACTCATAATAAAATAAACTACAATGTTTTTATAGGTTTATTTATGGGACTAATGTTTTTGCATTAGTTAGTATACTAACTTGCACTTCCAAGAGGAAAAGAAGTGAACTCTACAAGAGCTGCACAGCGACTAATCCATACACCCCTTCTTTTCCTTTTTAGTGTAAAGTGGACTTGCCTGGTCTACTGCGCAGAATGTTATGACTGGCCAAGCTATCTAAACACAACAGTATCTTTCATTTAATTGCCCTGACACCTTTCACATCATGATACTCGTGTTAGCCAATAGAAGAGTAGAATTTTGCTCACTAGTTGTCTGTGTTTAATCTTTTTTTATAAATATTGCGATAAGGTTTTTTAATTATCCTCAATTGAGAGTACATTTATATAACGTTGGATGCATAATAATTATTCAATATGAAAACAATAATTGTCTTGCCTATGCCTTTAAAAGAAAGGAATCATGAATAGTGATTGGACGAATATCAAATTTTGCAATATATTTCACAATTACAATCAAGTTTGACCACTAAACATAACTGAAATTACTGAAGTACTAACTATGCGAATTGGTAAAAATGTGCTGCAAATTGGAATAAAAACATTGTAATACCGGTACTATTTCATTCGGGTGAATTTTTATTATAGCATTACCTAGGCCTATTTGTCACATGGTTAACACAACATAGCTCTGTTTGCAACTAAGAGTGCTCCTGTATTCAGGTATAACAGACTATTTTCAACAGTACTCTCACTAGAGGTTTTGATTTATCTAGAGAAAATCAAAACTCTAGTGGGATTTAGTTGACTATTACACGATTAGAAGGCAGTATATAAAGATTAGAAGAAATAAAGTATTCTAATAGAATAAAATATTAATTGACTCTTTAAAATATGTACTAAACTATCTTGGAAATGTATTATTGTACCATCTATCATTACAAATATTCCGCTGGATGGCAGTAATGTGTTATGATCAGCCATTATCTTTTACCAGTTGTATCGACTATACAATCTTCATTGAATCCTACACGCTTTGTTCATTTTATTTCATTTTTATTAAAACAGTTTCATTGCACTTCAATTAGCAATATATATTAAACAGTCTCTGATACGTGACTATCCATAATGCCATATAGCAGAAGCTATAACATAATCTAGGATAAATAATATAAACAAGGTAAATATAGAAAAGTTTTAATTAAGGTTGTTGAAATAAACATGAATCATTTTAAAAGATACAATTATTGAAAGTATAAAGTTGGCAAACAAAGAAACAAATGCTAGGGAGGTGATAAAATTGTAGGATAACTAACCATGATTGGTTGAAACACGTCATTCCGTACCGTTTTATTGATCAAAAGTAGTATGATGTAGTAAAAGTGTAATAGTCATTGTAAAACCTGTCCAGGGGATCCATACGCAAATGTATGGTTAGAAAACTGAGATGAAATCCCATTGTTTACAATAGAGACAAAATTATATTTCGAAAACAATTTCTAGTGATGCTCCAGTCCTATAATTCACAATTTCTGCCAGCTATGTGTGGACAATTTCACCAATTTATGCGCTTGTCCCTCACTTTGGGCCCCAGTGTGAGTGCCCTGACATTCCTGTTATTTTATTTCAAATGTCACTCCCGTTTAGTTTTGAGAGAAAAAATATTTTATTTGCAAATTTAAGTAGTTCTGTATGCACGTAGATCAGATTATTTCCATAACAAAATGTTTAAAACGGTTTCACATGTATGTATGTATGTGTATGATTGGATAACTGATTTCAGTGTTCACATGCGGGAGAAAGTAATATTGAGAAAATATTCCTCGCGATACTCCCGTTTTATAATTACCATAATTTCTATCAACTTTGTATAGGTAGTACTACCGATATGTAAGTTTTTCCTTCATCTTGGGACCCATTGTGCGACCCCTGATATTGCTATTTGCATTTTAAACGTCACTTACCACAGTTAAAAAAAAATAGGCCAGACATCTCATTCACAAATTCAAATGATTCTGCATTCAGGAAGATTATGCTATTTTCATTGCAAAATGTATGGTTGGAGAACTGAGTTAAAATTCCAAACATTGCATGTCGGAGAAAGTAATATTGGGGTCAAATTCTTTTCGTAATACTTCCGTTTTGTAATTCATCATAAGTTCTATAAACTTTGTGTAGGCAATGCCACCGATATAAGTTACGTTCGTCTTTCACCTTGAGAACCAATGTTTGAGCTCAGATATTCCTGTCAACTGTATTTCATGTCACTCCCTCAAAGTTTTGAGTAAACAAAACAGCTGTCTGTTTTAGTTTACGAAAATGCCTGCACCACACAGTACAGTCTCTGTTGAAATCGCTTTCAGATGTGTGTGTCACGATTTGAGTTGGTTATTTGTCAAGTTGTGTGATTTCTAACCATATGCCTTGTTGCTTCATGACGTTTCATAGGGAGAGTTGGTAAATTTAATATCCAGTGATACGTCGAAAATTATTTGGGCAAACCATAACCTTGACATATTCATTCACTCATAATATGACTGAATAAAGTGAGATACAAGAAGTAGGAGGGAAATGTGAGGAGTACAAAGTGGAATGCGAGGAGTAAAAGGTGCAATGCAAGAAAACAAGGGAAATACTAGGAGTAGAAGGAGCATACAAGAAGTGCAAAGGAAATACAAGGAGTACAAAGGAAGGAAACGGCGTACAAGAGGAATAAAAGAGGAAATGCGAGGGAAACAAGGTAAAGGGAAGACGAGGCGAACAAGGGAAAGGGGATACGAGGGCAGAAGAGAAAGAGATAACGTGTAGAACAAGGGGCAGAGAAGGCGAGGAGAAGAAAGGGATGTCGCATTTTTATGTCTCTGCCAAAATCCAAATTACTGCCTATTGAGGACAAAAACATAGTTCATTAAAAATGTTATGAACGAGTCCAAAAATTGCATTGAAATTGATAATTTACAGAGTGTATAGTTTCTTATTATAGGTTATTTTACGACCCTCTATCACCATCTCAGTTTATCTAGCGTCTGAATGGAATGAAGATGATAATGCCGTTGAAATGAGTCCGGGGTCCAGCACCGAAAGTTACCCAGCATTTGCTCGCATTGGATTGAGGGAAAACCCTGAAAAAAACCTCAATCAGGTAACTTGCCTCGACTGGGATTTGAACCCGGGCCACCTGGTTTTGCGGCCAGATGCGCTGACCGTTACTCCACAGGTGTGGATCATAAAAACAGCTATAGGCTACGTTTCATTTCGTCGTCCGATGACAGTATTATTGTTATAGAAAATGCGACATTACTGTTGGAAAGGAAATTCTTCAAATTAAACTAGTCACAACAATACTAAGCAAGTCACTTTAGTACCTCAAACTGTTCACCATTCACATCCAAATGTGGGAAGTCATTCATTGATTTATGATACATGTACATTGAAATACTATGAATTTGTTCCTCAATTGCTATTTTGAGCATGTCGATGTCTTGCTGTTTCCGGTCAAAAAACTCCTTCAAATAGTTAACCACACAACTAATAGTCACAGGCTGTGAGATCAGGGGAACGGGCTGACCATTCCGTCGGTCCTCTTCTTCCCATCCACCTGTTTTGCAAATCACGATTCAAAATTCCCCTCGCCGCAGTAGCATAGTGAGGTTCACAAGAGCGGACAATGTTTCTGTCAATTATGAAGCACATCAGACCACCGCTTGCAGTAAAGCTGTGTAGATGTGGAGTAATTGTCCACTACGGATGGTTCCAATGTAACTTCAGTCATAAATTGTAGGATAATGCAGAGGACGTAGCCGTACAAATAGCAGTGGTTAATATATCTTCTAGGATTTGCGAGAAGTGCGTTTCAACATACCTGAAACTCCGGTTCACAGTTGTCTGCTCTGATATCAACTTGGGCATGTGGAGTGCATTAAATGCGCGCTTTAGTCAGTCTACCGTACAATTGAGGGATGCTCTGCAATAACAAGGTATGTGTAAGAAGTGAGTGTTTGATACCACGTAAAAGTAACATTGTTTTCATTGACAAAGAAAGGCCTTTGCAAATCTGCGTTTTTGAATTAGTATTTTTGATAGTTTATTGGTATAAGTTTCATGTATTATTCGTGAAAATCGTTATTTAATTTCTTATTTTGATACATTAATGATGGCGAATATACCGAGGTATGTGTATGTACCTTGTTATTGCAGAGCACTCCTCAGTTTAAAGACAAGCTTTTTTTGAAGTTGTAGTTCGATTTATTCTTTTTTTCTAAAGTATTGTGGGATATAATTTTGTGTAGTAACTGATTATATACACACTGTATACTAAAAATATGTATTATTTTTCAATGCACGAACTATTTCAAGTTTTGAACTGGAATATCATTTTTCATTCAATTCAATTCAATTTATTAAGCCATTAAACATACAGTGATAGGCTTCGTCACAATATAGAAAATGGGACAAAACATACATTTGAAATTACACATATAATTGAAAACTGTAAAGTTTAATTAGAATGAAAACACAAAACATTTTGAAACTCTAAAATTAATGAAAACACTTCACTCTTAATGTAATATTTGTAACTAAATATGAATAACTTTATTTATTAAAAAAACAATTTCGTATGAATTTATGTTAAGAAACTCATTTACAGAGTAGATAGGATTAATTAAGAGCCAATTATAAAATCTAGTTTTGAAACTATTGGTAACTTATAATGTTTACTGGGAAGATTATTATATAATTTCATCCCCATGACAGAAAAATTTGTGCTAGTTTTATGTAATCTACAGTACGGAATATTAATTTCTTCACTGTTTCTAATTTCTTAATCATAATTGCATCCCCATGACAGAAAAATTTGTACTAGGTTTATGTAATCTACAGTACGGAATATTAATTTCTTCACTGTTTCTAATTTCATAATCATAATTGCATCCCCATGACAGAAAAATTTGTACTAGTTTTATGTAATCTACAGTACGGAATATTAATTTCTTCACTGTTTCTAATTTCATAATCATAATTGCATCCCCATGACAGAAAAATTTGTACTAGTTTTATGTAATCTATGGTATGGAATATTAATTTGTTCATTATTTCTAATGTCATAATCATGTATATTGGCTATTAATGAGTAATTGCTCATATTTTGTCGAGTGTAAACGACTAGGTCGTGTATATATATATAAAAATTTATGACAGTTAATATCTGTGATTGTTTGAAAAGATGTCGACAATGTTCAAGATAGTTTGATTGACATAGAATTCTAATGGCTTTCTTTTGCAAAATCAAGACACTCCCAATTTTGCTACCAAGATTCCGAAATTGATGACCTAAAAATCAGAGAAAAATTAGCTACATAAAGATTTTACATTTCTGAAAATAGGTCATTAAATTAAAAAAAATCAAAGATTTTAATAATAATAATATTATTATTATTATTATTATTATTATTATTATTACAGAATGTCTCCGAAATATCATGTCCATGTACATTTACATTTTAGGAAGAACTCAAATTTCCAGACGTATTTTTTTTGTTCAGCATTGCAATAAAGAGCCATTGCTCTTCGTAACGTCTCAGGTTTGAAGGATCGCCGGTTGATTTACTTTCGGAATTTTTATGTTTTCACTTGTAAAATAGGCCCACAATACGCTCATTCCGGAATGAACTGAATACATTTTGATTTACAGCTTTTCTCTAAATTTAATGCTGTCGGGAGGCTTCCGAATGAAGTAAGGGGTTGTTGGACAGTATCTTCATTTAGGTCAAAATTACATAAATTCTTAACAGATTAATTACCGATTAATATTTGTTACTTGTAATGAAACTAACATCTGTCCCTTCTTATTATTACCATTAATTTCTCTAAACAGAATACAAAACCTCTAATGGCAAAATCTCATTACATTAATGCTATTCTCATAATATCAATATACAGGGTGTTTCCGAGGTGGTGTTACAAACTTTCAGGGATGATGGCGAAGAGCACATGTATCAATTTGAGATAAGGAACCATGCTCCGGAAATGACCGAGTCGATAGTTACAAGCAAAAATAGTTGTGTAGAAATGAAATAACTTTATTCCTCTGTACACCTTATTTATGTGTATTTATCTGTACATTTTAAACATACTGTATTCATGTGACGTTGTTTACGTTGTCTACTTACAGTATTCCATTCAGTGCGCTGTCTGAGGGGTGGGGACAGGAAACTACACTAAAGCAATGCAGATAGCGTAATGTGTAACGGACATGATCGGTCCTGATATGCACGTCTGTAGACAGCAGTGTATGTGTAGAAGTTGCAGTGTCCAGTCGATCAGTCCTAGTGAAATGGAGGAGTACACGAGAGCGGAATAAGCAGACCTGATTTTCGAATACGGATGAGCCAATGGGAACAGTAGACAAGCTCACAGATTGTATCGGGGCAAGTACCCACGTAGGAAACAACCGGCCCATACCATGTTTCCACGACTGTTCCAAAGGTTAAGAGAAGGAGGGCACGTGTTGCCAAATAATAATCCCATTTCCACACGGCTAATTTTGCTTATAAATTTCGACTCAATCATTTCCTGACCATGGTTCCTGATCTGAAATTGATGCATGTGCCCTTCGCCATCATCCCTGGAAGTTTGTAACACCACTTCGGAAACACTCTGTATTTTAGGTTTATATATTGGTCTCTATAACATAGTTCTAGTAAACTACTATTAAATTAATTGTCATCATTTAACCAACTTCAATTTAATTATAATCCTTTACATATTGCATATAGTCTGAATTGAATTATATTAGTTCATAAATTAAGTTGTAATTTTTTCTTGTATGTTTTATCTCTACTAGTCGTTAAAACTTAACTGAAGAATATTGCTAGAGAATCTTCAGTGTATTGTAAATATTCATAATTGAAATATGTATGTCACTATTATATTAAGACGGTTGAGTGGAAGAGAAGGCCTTACGACCTTAACTCTATCAGCGAAAATAAAACATAATCTTCTATTCTATGTAACTGTTTATGGATTATTTCACATAAAGGATCCTTAATATTTCAACGAGTCCGTGGAATACGGTTGTCACTCTTACTATAATTTCTCTTCAAGTTCTGTTCTCAATAATCTTCAACTCAGACAGGTCTCTAAAGTTGCATATTGGGTAGAAACTATTATATTTTCCTGATACTATCAGTTACATTAGCTGCTAGAGATAGAGGCATTTCAATCTTAACCATCATGGATGGCACCTGACCCGGAAGAATTCTCTCGATCCCGTAGTCAAAGGCAAGGAAATGGGAGAATTTGAGGCGCCAGACGGGTAAAACTGCAGATAACAGAATTCAGGCAGATCAGGAATTTCTATTAGGGAACAGACAAACAATGTCTTGGAAATCAGTAGTTAGAGAGAGATAGAGGGATGGGAAAGAGACAGAATACTGTATTTTTTACGAGGGTGGGTTCTTCTTCTATTCTAGAACAGAATATTTTACATATGTTAGTTACTAATTAATTCTACCTATTGCACACGTACTTTAGAAAAGAAATTAATTAGAGGTTTAAAAAAGTAATCCTACTTATTCCTAATTCCCTTTCGTTCAAATACAAATCCAATTTTATTAACGAGTGGCAAAAACTAAGTAAATCAATCTGTGCAACTCTATGTTTGCGACCCGTTGCACGAAAAGGGAACTAAAGTCGTAAAAGGAAATTTTTACAGGACATCAAAATAACGAATTTGCGGTGTAAAAAGTGCATTTCTATGTTTTGACATCTTGCGCTACCTGTAGGCTTTTTTACATACTCAACTAAGCTGTAGTTTTACACAGTCCTTCTTAAATACCTAAATCTTTCTTATGGTTGCTAAGGAAACAAAAGAAAACATTTTTTTTTTTGTTGAAAATCCACAAACGATTAGGGAAAACGCGGAAATTCTACTTGAAGCAAGTAAAAAGATAGGATTGGAAATAAATCCCGATAAGGCTAAATATATAATTATGTCTCGTGATCAGAATATTGTACGAAATGGAACTATAAAAGTTGGAGTTTTATACTTCGAAGAGGTGGAAAAATTCAAATATCTTGGAGCAACAGTAACAAATATAAATGACACTCGGGAGGAATTTAAACGCAGAATAAATATGGGAAAGGCGTGTTATTATTCGGTTGAGAAGCTTTTGTCATCTAGTCTGCTGTCAAAAAATCTGAAAGTTAGAATTTATAAAACAGTTATATTACCGGTTGTTTTGTTTGGTTGTGAAACTTGGACTCGCACTTTCAGAGAGGAACAGAGATTGAGGGTTTTTGAGAATAAGGTTCTTAGGAAAATATTTGGGGCTAAGAGGGTTGAAGTTACAGGAGAATGGAGAAAGTTACACAACGCAGAACTGCACGCATTGTATCCTTCAACTGACATAATTAGGAACATTAAATCCAGACGTTTGAGATGGGCAGGGCATGTAGCACGTATGGGCGAATCCAGAAATGCATATAGAGTGTTAATTGGGGGGCCGGAGGGAAGAAGACTTTTAGGGAGGCCTAGACGTAGATAGGAAAATAATATTAAACTGGATTTGAGGAAGGCGGGATATGATGATAGAGAATGGATTAATCTTGCTCAGGATAGTGACCAATGGCGGGCTTATGTGAGGGCGGCAATGAACCTCCGGGTTCCTTAAAAGCCAGTAAGTAAGAAAGTATCCTACTTATTCCTAATTCCCTTTCGTTCAAATACAAATCCAATTTTATTAACGAGTGGTAAAAAATAAGTAAATCAATCTATGCAATTCCATGTTTGTGACCCGTTGCACGAAAAGGGACCTAAAGTCGTAAAAGGAAATTTTACAGGACAACAAAATAACGAATTTTCGGTGTAAAAACTGCATTTCTATATTTTGACATCTTGCGCTACCTGTAGGCTTTTTTACGTACTGAACTAGGGCGTAGTTTTACACAGTGCTTCTTACATACCTAAATCTTTCCTATATTGCTAAGAAAACAAAAGAAAACATTTTTTTTGTTGTTGGTAACTCTATAGCATCTATTAGATGCTTTATGGCTGTGCTAACAGATGGAGTTACTTGTCAACAATGTGACGCTGAAACGTGTGTTCAGATTACTGCCCAGCGACAGTCCTGATGTATTTTTATATTTTGATGATTGGTTAATTAATATTAACCCGGCACACTCACAATCATTATAATTTTATAATTAACTTCTTCTTCTTCTTTCCCTTAGTTTAACCTCTCCCTTTTAGGTGCATTTACACGACCCACGCCACCCGGGCCTTACAGGGCCGCGACCTGTCGGGAGAGGAATTAATCTATGGATCACATACATACTTTTTTGACCACACAAGGACATGGACGGCCTCCCCGGATGAGGGATCAGCTCAATGCCAGGGCCACCTCCGATACAACACAAACATTTAAGACATTACACATCATTCACTCACACATATGAAAGGATTAAGGGAAGGATCGCCGTCCATGGCCGGACTTTCAAGAGGTACAATCCCGGCATTTGCCTGGAAATAACTGAGGAAACCATTAAAAATCTCGGTTAGAATTGCCGGCCCCTGGGACGAACCCCGGACCTCCCGAATGCAAGGCCATCCCTTTACCACGCCGCTAGCCCGCTCGTATTTTTTTATAATTAACCACTCACTTAATTAAAAAATACAAAATAATTGGTTTTCAAATAATTTTTATGTATTCTATTACCCCCTTCCATCTGCACTGTTATATCTCTTCCACCCTGTAAATGTACACTAGTATATGTGAAAGTATTGCAATTGACGTAGGCCTATCTATGGATAACATCTTCGTTAGCAGTTTAATTAAATTATTTAACGCGTCCGAGTATTTGGGACCGTGGTAAACATTGCATCTAAGAAGCGCAACTTTAACATCGCGTGAAAGCCTCGATCGTGTGGTTGCATTCAGCCTTAAGCATGAATGCTTGCTTGCCCGTTGTCAGTGAGATGTCCTACGTTGTCTTACAAGACAGAGGTCTGGCGTAGTGCCGATCCCATGGAAGGGCATCACGCCATGTACCCTTAATTGCATTGTGGATGAAGTCAGAAAAAACGGGCGGAGATAAACTCACTTGGACGAGTGAGTGAGTGAAAGTTTGTCTTAGAAAATGAAATCGAACTTTTAAGCATATTTTCTTCTACATATGTCGTTTCTGTATGGTTTATTTTACGATTTTTTATCAACTGTTATGCTTATCTAGGGTCTTAGAGAGATGAAGGTGATAATGCCGGCGAAATGAGTTCAGGGTTCAGCACCGAAAGTTACCCAGCATTTGCTCGTAATGGGTTTATTAAAAACCCCCAGATAAAACCTGAACCAGGTAACTTTTCCCAACCAGGATTTGAACTTGGGCTTGCTCATTTTACGGTCACACAAGTTAACCGTCACTCCACAGTAGTGATCCATAATTATGTCGTTCTCAGATGTGCACAGAATACTATGCACGCCGTTTCTGAGGTTCAATCGATTGTAATGGGTGATAATATAATTAACATGGCTTCGTCTGGGAGAGAAGTAGACTGGAAAGCTTGAGACTTAGATTACCATGTTAAAAGACGGTGTCCAAAGCCCAGGCAAAATTTGCTAGCAATGTCTCACAGACGTTGAATAACTTGTATTGCAGTTAAAAATCACCATTAAATAAGAACATTACTATTATTATTATTATTATTATTATTATTATTATTATTATTATTATTATTATTATTATTATTATTATTATTATTATTGCTTACTTACTTACTTACTTACTTACTGGTTTTTAAGAAACCCGCACGTTCATTGCCGCCCTCACAAAAGCCCGCCATTAGTCCCTATCCGAAGCAAGATTAATCCAGGCTCTACCATCATATCCCACCTCCCTCAAATCCATTTTAATATTATCTTCCCATCTACGTCCCGGCCTCCCTAGAGGTCTTTTCCCTCCGGCCTCCCAACTAACACTCTGTATGCATTTCTGGATTCGCCCATACGTGCTACATGTCCTGCCCATCTCAAACGTCTGGATTTAGTGTTCCTAATTATGTCAGGTGAAGAATACAATGCGTGCAGTTCTGTGTTGTGTAGCTTTCTCCATTCTCCTGTAACTTCATCCCTCTGAGCCCCAAATATTTTCCTAAGCACCTTATTCTCAAACACCCTTAATCTCTGTTTCTCTCTCAGAGTGAGAGTCCAAGTTTCACACCCATACAGAACAACCGGTAATGTAACTGTTTTATAAATTCTAACTTTCACATTTTTTGACAGAAGACTAGATGACAAAAGCTTCTCAACCGAATAATAACAGGCATTTCCCATATTTATTCAGCGTTTAAATTCCTCCCGAGTGTCATTTATATTTGTTACTTTTGCTCCAAGATATTTGAATTTTTCCACCTCTTCGAAGGATGGATCTCCAATTTTTATAGTTCCATTTCGTACAATATTCTGGCCACGAGACGTAATCATTTACTTAGTCTTTTCGGGATTTACTTCCAACCCTATCCCTTCACTTGCATCAAGAAGAATTTCCGCATTTTCCCTAATCGTTTGTCTATTTTCTCCTAACATATTCACGTCATCCGCATAGACAAGAAGTTGGTGTAACTAGTTCAATTATTCCAAACCCTCTGTGTTATCCTGAATTTTTCTAATGGCATTATCTAGACCGAAGTTAAAAAGTAAAGGTGATTATTATTATTATTATTATTATTATTATTATTATTATTATTATTATTATTATTATTATTATTTGAATAAAAATGGGTCATATTAATTTCAATTAAAATTGTACAGAATAGAAAAGCTGCACAATGATGTCCGGATACAAAAAACTTCAGCGGATCAGCGGTTGCCTTTTAGAAGATGGACATTTTGAATCTTGTCCCGACGGCGGCCGTGAGAGACCAAGACGTACTATCCCCGAAGCAGATCAAGACATTCTGAACTTTGTAGACAAGAATTCTTAATAAATAACACAAAGATTAGAAGAGCGCCATTTAATATCCGATTAAGTATACAGAATCATACTCGTAATCTTCTTGTAATGGAGCTTTCGTGACGGTGAATTTTACCAACTTATGCCCTAGTTAGATTATTAGGCCTAAATTAAAATTTTACTTCACTTGAGAGTTCGTAATTAAATAGCTCCATAAACGCTGCAAGAGACATAAAATTTTCATTTCTCCCCCAGCTCTGCTCTAACCACAAGACTTGGGTGTAACAGCGCGTAAATTTAATCCCACGAAAGTTTGAAAACATAAAGACATTCTGTTCCAAAGTATGGTGAATAATTCAATTCAATAAAAAATTGCGATAAACTAAATGAATGAGACTCGTGAGGAGAGAAAGTTGTAGGATGAAATAATAATGCTAATTATGGAAACTGAGAGAAATAAAAACCAAGAAATTAAGAAATAAAACGGTGGGTGTAGTTTTGAAATCAAAATTAACACTAAGGTTCATTAGAACTGTACTATAATTGAGAACCATTCAGGGTATGTTATATAGAATGGTCATAATTGCTGATGGTACATCATATAGAAAGCGGTATTCCGTGGTTTTCTTAAGGCGCAAATACAAATGTCGGGATCAGCCGTAAAATAAATGGACCACGAACCTATGTACTCTCCGTTATACAGGGAGTTTCCGAAGTGGTGTTACAAACTTTCAGGGATGATGGCGAAGGGCACATGTATCAATTTGAGATAAGGAACCATGGTCCGGAAATGACTGAGTCGAAAGTTACAAACAAAAACAGTTGTGTGGACATGGAATTGTAATTTGCCATCACATGCCCTCCTTCCCTTAATTTTTGGAACATTCGTAGAAAAATGGTATGGACCGGACGTCTCCTACGTGGGTACTTGTACCGATACAATCTGTGAGCTTGTCTACTGTTCCCATTGGCTCATCCGTATTCGAAAATCAGGTCTGCTTATTCCGCTCTCGTGTACTCCTCCATTTCACTAGGACTGATCGACTGGACACTGCAACTTGTACACATACACTGCTGTCTACAGACGTGCATATCAGGACCGACCATCTCCGTTTCACTTCACGCCATCTGCATTGCTTTAGTGTAGTTTCCTGTCCCCATCCCTCAGACAGTGCATTGAATGGAATACTGCAAGTAGACAACGTAAACAACGTCAGATGGATACAGTATGTGTAAGATGTACAGATAAATACACATAAATAAGGTTCACAGGGGAATAAAATTATTTCATTTCCACACGACTATTTTTGTTTGTAACTTTCGACTCGATCATTCCCGGACCAGGGTTCTTTATCTCAAATTGACTCATGTGCCCTTCGCCATCATCCCTGAAAGTTTGTAACACCACCTCGGAAACACACTGTATAGACATTGTCTAAAATTGTCAGAACTTTGATTTTCGCATTGAGTCCTTCTGGGCAAGCTTACTCGATCGTCACTCGTCCAACAGAAAGGCTTGGATCCCGTGTCTAGCGAGGCTAATGATCCCCTTCTCACCATTCGCTCTACCGAAGCTTTTGACATCTCCGGCGACCCTGCCCTGAATTGTTGAGCTGTACTGCGGATCATGATTCCCCATGTGATTGCCGTTAAATTATATCCATTTTCTTATCTTTCCCTCGCGTTGGATACAGAATAAATAAATTTAAAATCTTTGTTCTTCCGAAGCAAAATGTCGTGTAAAGAAGATGTTTTCTTACCGGGTGAAGTCCTTAATGTCGCCAAAGCGGCTGTGTCCACCTTAATTCCGCAGAAATCTGCATCTATTTATCAGAAAGAATATAAGTTATTTTGTGAGTGGCGAGAACGTGAAAGGCGGTAAGGAAGAAATCATATTGGCGTACCTTTCAGAAAAATTGAAAAAAAAAAAAAAATGTTAGGGCTCTTGCTTGTGGTCAAGTTGGTTTTATTGTGTTTAGCATAGTAAATTATTTTACATTTTAATGCATTTCTAGGAGTGAATAAAATATCAGCAGTGAAATAGTAATATA
Organism: Periplaneta americana; assembly: GCF_040183065.1. Taxonomy (NCBI): domain Eukaryota; kingdom Metazoa; phylum Arthropoda; class Insecta; order Blattodea; family Blattidae; genus Periplaneta; species Periplaneta americana. The sequence goes on along the minus strand of NC_091121.1, from coordinate 171,528,777 downwards.
CGTTACAAGAGCGGTATGTTGACGTTTTCATGTTCGAGGAAAAGATTGAAAAATCGAAACGTAGTTGAGCTTTTGTAATTTCCGAGAACATGAAAACAAACATACCGCTCGTGTATCGTACATTATTTTGTGCGAAGATCGTTAATACCTGAAAGACTAATTTCTAATTAGTTGCAATGAAATCTCCATGTTGGTTTCTGTTTAATGACGGCAACTTCGGAAAACCAAAATATCTTTCTTCAACATTGTTGCTATAAAATGTTTTCTGTGTTTACTATACTCCAGCAGGCCGTGATATACGTCTGTCTTTTTTCGCCCAGTCTATAAGTGCGGACTTAAAACAAACGGTAAGGTTATGTAATGATTTATTTTTCATTTTAATATTTTAACAATATTATTTATATAACGTATTGCAGTAATAACATCGGCATCTGGAATCTTGTTGATTTTTTCACGGCTTCCTTAATGTTACTTGTATCAGGAATGCAATAAGTTTCGTGGAGTAGTAGACTTTACTTAATTTTTGTAAATATTTAAAAACAATAATTAACATTGCAATTTAGGTGAAATTGCAGTGGTAAGTTTCCAATTTATAATTATTACTATGTTAAAAGCCTAAAGCAGTAAAATGAATGTCGCGCTTAAGCGGTAAGAAGAGGGAAATTGTTATGTGTGTTACGTTGGGAATACTGAATGTGGTATTTCACACTTACCGCGTATTGGTTCTGTGCGGAAAACAAGCAAATACGCACGATCTCGCACAAAATAGTTATTTATGGTACTTGTGAGGTAAGTGCATCTTTATTGCGCGAGTGGAAAGGTTTAAGGGGAGGCAGAGGAGAAATTTTCGAACGAAAGTGAAGAAAAAATGAAAATTTGTTTTTTTTCCATTTTTATTATCTTTATTTTGATATTCCGATGTTATTTTTTTTATTTTGTGCCCTTAAAAGTATGAAATTAAAACCAAAGATATCTGTATTACTATATTATTCCCATAATAAACTAATACTTATCATTATTTATATACCTTCTCTGAACATATAAATAAAAAGAAATATTGAAAATTTCTTACAATATGGTGCGTGGAGCATTTTATATCAAACGATATAAAGTTTGATAAAATTATTAATATTTACAGAACTATTGTACTTAGAAAGTTGAAACTTGGTATGTCCATTACTAATAACATACTTAGTATCCATGATCAATTTCAAACAAATCGGACAAATTTTGTGGATTTTGAAATATTCACCTCTGCCTCCCCTAAAGCACGAAAAATTCTATAGGTTAGGATTAAATGGGTCCGTCTAATGCTTATCTATTAATAGATAACTAATGCTTATCTATTAATAGATAAGCATTAGACGGACCCATTTAATCCTAACCTATTGTACTTTGCTTATCGGTCAAAACTTCAACAAAATGAAATTACGAAAAATTCTGTTTTATAACAGAAAATATGTTGAAAATAAGTCCTCATATAATGACATATCATGGCATGGATTTTAGAATCGATACGTGTACTAGGTAGGTCATGATATAGGAGGCCATGATTAGTGAAGAATGATATCTAAGGCGTTGAATAAATAACAAATTATAATTAATTACTTATATGATCTTAATATATTTTTGCATTTTTAACGTATATTTTCATCTTTTTGAAGTTTCAGGGATTATTTAGAAGTGTTCACGGGACTAATTGATTAAAATAATTTCACATTTTACTTCTGTAAACTTAAGAGGAATATTAAAACGTAATTAATCATCGTGTCAGTTTAGCTCAGTTGACTAACGCGTGTTGTTATAACTTCGCAGGTTCAAGTCTCCTCGAATCCCAAAAGGTAAATTATTACAAAATTAAAAAAAAAATACATATTAGATATGGATATAATGCACAAATTACGACGTAGTAGATAGAGAAAAGAGAAGGCGATTGAATGTATGTATATTTAAGTAATGGTAATAAAGAAGTAGAGGTAGTGATATCTAGTAACTAATATATTAACTTCTTGAGTAATAGTTGAATGGAAAAGTATACGTGTGTGCCCGGGTACTAGGAAAATACTAATGAACTGTGAGATAAAGTTCAAACTGTGAGGTAAAGTCTTTATCTCACTAGTGGAATAAAGTAATGTTGAATAAAAGCCTACTTTACAAACGCAAAAGTATTTAGTAAAGGTATGTTTTTCGTTATGGTCATGGATAAACAAATTGAGAGATTCATTATCCATTTTCCACAATCACTTGTATAATACTATGTATTTTTTTTCACTTCATTTCATTACTCTTCAATGTATTGTCATCTCATGTTTCTCCGAAATCAAATTGTACTTTATTTTTTAAATTTATCATTGTTCCGTATTCTCTCCGAAATCATATTGTATTTTTCATTTAACCTCTGCTTTGTATTCTGGATCCTAGTGGTCAGCCGTAGATTTCGGCCAGATGTCCCAAATTGTGGAATTTGTTGAATGTGAATAATAGTAATATGCGTTACAAGAGCGGTATGTTGATGTTTTCATGTTCGAGGAAAAGATTGAAAAACCGAAACGTAGTTGACCTTTTTTAATTTCCGAGAACATGAAAACAAACATACAGCTCATGTATCGTACACTGTTTTGTGCAAAGATCGTTTATTACATACCTGAAAGAGGAATTTCTAATTAGTTGCAATGAAATCTCCATCTTGGTTTCTGTTTAATGACGGCAACTTTGGAATACCAAAATATCTATCTTCAACATTGTTGCTATAAAATGTTTTCTGTGTTTACTATACTCCAGCAGGCCGTGATATACGTGTCTTTTTTTTCCCCCAGTCTATAAATGCGAACTTAAAACAAGCGGTAAGGTTATGTAATGATTTATTTTTCATTTTAATATTTTAACAATATTATTTATATAACATATTGCAGTAATAACATCGGCATCTGGAATCTTGTTGATTTTTTCATGGCTTCCTTAATGTTACTTGCATTACAAATGCAGTAACTTTTGTGGTGTTGTAGAGTTTACTTAATTTTTGCAAATATTTAAAAACAATAATTAACAGTGCAATTTAGGTGAAATTGCAGTGGTAAGTTCCCAATTTATAATTATTACTATATTCAACGTCTCTAAAAATAATATGTTAAAAGCCTAAAGCAGTAAAATCAATATGCCACTTAAGCGGTAAGAAGAGGGAAATTGTTATGTGTGTTCGGTTGGGAATACTGAATGTGGAATTTTAGACTTACCGCGGATTGGTTTTGTGTGGAAACCAAGCAAATACGCACGATCTCGCACAAAAAATTTTATTCACTCTTGCATTAAAGTCATTGTTTAGATTGCTATGAGCGACTAAACAAAGCCCTCTTTACATACCTACTGTATAGGCTAAGTAGTAGAGAAACAAAATATTACTAGTATTTGAAGTGTTTTATTTGTTTAGAAAATTATTTGCAATAAGGTCCGAAATTTGATTTTCATTCACCTCAAAACATATTTTTATGACTTAAATCCCTTTACACAAACACCATTGAATTATATATTAAATCATGTTAGCCTACTTTCCTAAGTTACCGTACTGAAGAACATTTTTCACGCTTGCCGTATGTGGAATACAATCCTAAATTTTTCCTCGACATTATTGGGACACCTGTAATTTGATATTAGTTTTCTCTTTCGATACCTATTAAACAAGTCGCACTATGTAGTGCAAAGCAAGTAAATATCTTCATCTCGTACATTTTCGCCTCCCCGTTGCCTTACACTTAGCAGTAACCTAAGGAAACTCTAAGTATTAAAGCAGAAAGTTGACCTTAGGGAAGAGCTTGTGACGTAGATAGCGGGGAAACGTGATGGATAAGTTGAGGAGCCTGGACGTTATCTCAGACAGACTGTTCTGTGTGTTCGGGGCCGTGTTTCGAGAGTAATTGCAGGTCAGGCACTGGTCCAACTTGGGCTTAAAGGAGATGAACCATTCACGGCCGATTTACTTAACCAACTTGTTCATAGAATTTTATTACCATAAATCTGCGATTTCAAAACAAAATACCGAAGCTTCCTGTGGGATTCCGACAGTGCTATTTATGGTTCGTTTATCTTTCCCGTTCCGTATAAAGTAACTAATGATTTGAAGAAGAAGCGCTATACAAAGTGCGTTTTTCTCTGAATATTACAGGTTATATTGACGTTTTATTTCAATATCCTAGGATAATTCTATGACGTAAGAAATGTTCGGAATATCGAAAATTATAGAATCGTAAATTATCGGGCACGCATGTAGCATCAAGAGATATTGCACCCTGGAGAC